>NC_137969.1:10745523-10918023 GCF_963924665.1 Micromys minutus
CTTTCAGGATATGTTCTTACCAAAATCTACTGTCTTGGTACACACAATAGAGCTAACACATAATGGACTGGAAACTTCAAAGTTGTGAGCCTAAAATAAAGCTTTCCTTCTTAAAATAGATCATTTTGGCCAGATCATTATAGTAACAGAAGGCTAACATAGGATTGATGTTGTCTTCTATGTAACTTGATCTTGAAGTAAAAGGCATAATTTTGTCCCAATTTATTGCTAAATGCAAACTTTATTGTTGTATGAGAAATATATGAAAATATAGGATAGTTACTGGGTCCAAATTATCTTTGCTATTTTCATCTACTTTCGAGAATACCAGATGTAGTATCAAAGTGTTTTTCTCAATATATATGCTGGTGATAAAAGAGCATAAAGTAATTTTAAGAAAGATGGATTAGCTTGGGTGTGTTCATGCACACTTTTAATCCCTGCATTTAGAAGCCAGAAGCAGGCAGATCTCTGTGTGTTCTAGACCAAACATGGTTATGTAATAGATTCTCTTTCAAGAAACATAAACAAAATGGAGAAATGAAGATTAGCAGAAAAGGAGATTGGATGGATGGGTGGATAGATAAATGAATGGGTGGATGGATAGATGGATGGGTGGACAGATGGATAGATGGTTGTATAGATAGATAATTGCAAGATACCACATTGATTATTAGGATGGTTGGAATGGATTGTATCCCAGGAGTCTTGGGCATTTGAATTATTAGTCACCAGTTGGTGGCTATTTTTAGGAGGAATAGGAGATATGTCCCTGCTGTATGTATGGAGGAAGTATGTCACTGAAGGCCGGTTGGAGGTTTCAAAATCTTCCTACCATTCCCAGGTGTTCCTCTTGCTTCCTATTTGCGACTCTTGGCTGGTGCTTCAGTCTTCTCCTACCTGCTACTTGTCTCCATCATCTCTCTTCTACTCTGACCATAAACCAAAATCATACCCTTTGTTCTCTAAGTTGCTTTGGTTAAAATCCTTTATCACAGCAAAAGGAAAGTAGCTGTATAGTTGTCACTGCTTGAGTTAGTCTTCTGGTATACTAAGCATTAGTTTTCAGTCCATTTTCTTTATCAGTTGACCCCAGTTTTTTCCAGTTATTGTACATGACCATTCTTCTTCAAACAACAGGAATAAAAAATATTAGTGCAGCATGACAAAAAATGCTTATGACTGTGCATACTCTCATATTAGCTGTCTTTGAAGAGTGATCAATAGTATATCAGTTTTCTGATTGGTGATATTAATATATTATTCCTCTTATTAATAGTATTAATTAATCTCCATTGTCATAGCTAATCCTTTGTCGCCATTTAAAGGGAAAGCCTAATGTTTTTCCTCATTATGACATGGCATACCTTAGCTTATCATTAAAGGCACTGAAATTCAGTACCAAGACCATATCCCTTATCACCACGTTGTTACTTGAATTTTAAATTTGTATTGGTCTTCTTCTGAAACACCTAAAAGACAGTTCTATAAGAAAGAAGACCTTCGCTTGGTAACATTTACTGTTTGTGGGAAAGAAGGGCCCTTTGCATATTTTGCACTGGTCAGCACAGCTAACATGCTGCAAATGACACAAATAATAGAATCCTTTCTCAGACAGCTGGTACTTACAACATAATGCTTGTCTTACCTATCGAGATGCAACAGTGACAGGCTTTCACTCAGGCTGTTTGGAAGAATGACACTTATCAGTATTGTAAGCAGAGACAGGCCAGGCTGCTTAGTAGGCAAAGGATCGAGCTCTCTTTTTCACTCACTCCAGCATGTTCACCTCTGAGTGCTGTGCAACGTTCAAAGGTGGGATGGGATGATCCTTGTTTGAAAATTAAGCTCACAGAAGCTAATTTAGAAGTTTTCTCATTCAAATGAATTCCTGTGTTCCTTCCTGTGCCTTGAATTTTCACAAGCATTTCCAATTTTGGATTAAGGCATTAAAGGCTCTCATTAAAAGGAACCAATGTTACCTGGCAGGGGGAAAGCATTTACTCTTTGTCACTAATATCTTACTGTGAGTAATTAAAGTACATCATCTTCCTTCAGTGAAGCTTTAAGAAATAATAGGAGCAATGTTGAGAAACTGAAAGGTTACTGCATACTGCAAGTTACAGCACAATCTGGGTTTACCAGTTACTTGTTCTGTTTTATGATTTTAGGAAATATGGGAGGCAGAAGGGGGCTGCTATTCTGATTGAACTGAGGGAGACTCTGGGGCTCTGATTTGCCAATGGATGGTTCAGAGGACTGGATTGTAGGACATGAGCAGTGGTGAAGAAAGATAGGAAGTGGGCACAGCCTATGGGAGCATCAGCTATCTTTGGACCAATAAAGGGCATACTAAAGAAAGTATACAAGGAGGGTCAAGGGCATCAAGGCAACTTAGGGAACTGTGTAATGTTCCCAAACAACCCAGACAACTTATCTGCCTGTCCTTGAGAATATATCAGGGGTTAAATGCTATACAAGCAACTCACATACACTTTTACATACTTTTTAGCATACTTTTAATATATATATATGTATATTTTAAAATGGCAATTTTTTTCTTTAAAAATAGCAAAATATTTTCCTACTCCTAAGCTCCAGATTTTTGGATCCACATGCTACCAGAGTACAAGAAAGCAAATGGAGAAAAGGTCACGGCAGGGCCTTGAAAACAAATTTCCCTTTCTTCACATCTGTCTCAGGCTTGCTCTCTCTGCCCTTCACCTTTCCATTAACTCTGTAATCCTGCAAAGAGCAGAAATGGGATCACATGCAGTCCAAAGAAAGGACTTTAAAACTTCCTAGCTGGGTACGTTTCCCCATTTTAAAATTTCTAATTTCCTTACTTAGATTCATTAAGAATGAAGATAGAAAATTTCACATTTGTAAAAAACAAAACAAAATATCAACTCTCCCATTTTTGGGATAAAAAGTTACCTTTTCATTTTGTTTTGTCATATAAGCCAGTTATGTCTTATTTGCCTTATATTGAATAATGTTCCCACTATATATGTGTTGCCTATGCCAAGAATTACCAGCAACTAGTCTGAGATGAATATATTTTACCTGAAGTTTCAGACCAGAATTTTCTCAAGCAAGAAGCCATCTAAGGGCTAGAGCAATGGTATGCTGGGTAAGAGAAATTAATGCTTTTTTTGATCACTAGACCTTGGTTCTCAGCATCTAGATTAGGCATCTCATAGCTCGCGGTCTGTAACTAAAGGTCCTTGGAATCAGACACCCTCTTTTGGCCTCCTCAGACACATGTGCATGTGTTTGTGTGTGTGTGCACGCATGTGCAAAAGAGACAAAGAGAGAATAAAGAAAGAGATATTATTTAAGAACAAAGCTATCTAGTATGGGGGTTGTGCGATGCAATGGGAAACATCTGATTTTCCTTTGACAGTAGTTCTTGCCTTTGCTGTAAACTGCATTTACACTATGTAATTAAACGTTGCCCATATTTTTGGTGACATGAGATTTCTACTTAAAGGTACACACTAAAATAAAACAACCATTATGTGATGTTTTTTTCTTTCAGTTTGTTTATAGAGTGGATTATTTTGATAGATTTTTATATATTGATCTATCCCTGCATCCCTGGGATGAAACCTATTTAAGCATGGTGAATGATGTTTTTGATGTGTTCTTGCATTTGGTTTGTAAGATTTTTATTGAGTATTTTTTTTTTTTTTGTTGATGTTCAAAAGCAAAATTGGTCTGAAATTCTCTTTCTTTGATGAGTCTTTGGGTGTATAGGTATCCAGGTAACTTGGTATCACAGAATAAATTAGGCAGGGTTCCTCCTGTTTCTATTTTGTAGGATAGTGAGAAGAGCTTTGGTATTGGCTCTGCTTGGAATATCTGGGTAGCATTATGCTCAAAAATCATCTGCTCTGGGCTTTTTGTTTGTTGTTAGCAGACATTTAATGACTACTTCCTCGGGGATTACAGGACTGCTTAGATAGTTTCCCTGACTTTAGTAACTTTAGTAAATCTTCACAGTGTAACTAAAGAAACAGACAATGAGAGTATGTCTTTATAGTATTTCAGACAGAAAGTAGGTAGACTATGAAAATCTTGCTTCAGTCTTCTTGACTATCCATTGATTGATTAATATAGCAATTGTGACATATAGACACTCTTCAGAAACTTTTCGTGGTACTAAAAGGAAAGATAATATATAAAACATACTGGCTTTCAGTTATATTGCACTTCCTGGAACCAGAAGGAAAACTTACAATACGTAAAAAGAAAACAAAATGATGCCTGCTGTTGAGCATCAGACTGAACTGGTGAGCCCAATGAAAGAGCTAGAGAAAGGACTGAATGAGCTAAAAGAGTCTGCAACCTCATAGGAAGAACAACATTATCAACAAGCCAAACCTCACAGAACTCCTATGAACTAAAACACCAACCATTGAGCATGCATAGAGAGACTCATGGCTCCAACTGAATATGTAGTAGAGGACAGCAGTATCTAGCATTAATGGGAGAAGAAGCCTTTGGTCCATTGAAGGCACCTTTTCCTAATGTAGGCACTGAGGTGGAGAGGGTGAGTGGGAGAGGGAGCATCTTCATGGAAGCAAGTAGAGCGGGAGGGGACATAAGTGCTGGGAGAGAGGGGGATAACATTTGAAATGTAATTTCAATATACAGGAATAGCCAATAAAATAATGTAAAAAAGGCAAGATGAAACAAACAAACAACAACAACAACAAAAAAAAAACAACAACAAAACAATGACCAAGAGGTAGCAGTAGCTGATAGAGATTAGAAGTGATCTACAAGCTTTTCTTTCCCTGTGGAGTGACCTTGTGGAGCCTGTGTAATTCCTCCTCTACTCAATGTCCACATCTGTAAAGTGGGAATAGTAACATCTCTCTAACACGGGCACTGTCAGAACTAATAAACTCCAATGAAGTTATATGAGATCCCAAAGTGAGTGGCACCACGTAACTGCAGATGATTAGTGTCCTGATTATTTTGACATTCACCCATAAAGCTCATCCATCAAACACAGTTCCAGCTGAACTGGATAGAGCCATGGATTCTGCAACTGCATCCAGTGGCAGCTTGCCCTGAAGATAAAGCCTGTCCCACACAATTGCTCCCCAGAGCAAGCTTTAACTGACTGCAGCATTGATGTAGGTGATCTGCCTGCCAGGATGAACAGAAGCAGTTTAACTAGAGCTAATTATGATCAGTTGTGGTTCCCAAGCCAGAAGACTACTTCTGACCATGATGGGTGCGTAAAGCAACTCTCAGAATGGGATAGCCAGGCAGAACTTCTCATACTGGCACAGGCAGGATTCAGAAGAATGCCAAGGACACCTCCATTTCAGAAGACTTCACTAGAGATGAAGAGAATCCCAGAGGACTATTGCCCTTGCACATTGCTCTGCTGAAGGCTTGCCATTTATTGATATGGGTTATTGTCACTGCTGTGTTAACTTTTTTTTTTTCCCTAAAGAAGATATGGTCTTAGAAAGAAGTTGCCCTCATATCTGGCACTTAGGAAAGCACCCAGAATAGACAAATATAGAATATTTTAATTTAGCTTGCCTAGTAAAAACTACTTTTATTGAGTTCCTACTCTTAGTCACAAATTACACTGTATATATACATAGAGATCACAGATTCCATAAGCAAGCTGGAGAACTCCAAGTTAGCTACAGTTGCTAGACAGCTGAAGCAAAGCTTAGGGACTCAGATTCATGCAGAAGGTCAGAACAAAGATTTAGTGCAACACGAATTTTCTTCCCTGACTTCCAAGCCGATCTGCTCCCATTGTCACTTGAGTTGAGTGGCTCTGTGAGCATTGTAGATGAAGGGGTTGACCATAAATCTTCCTTTGAAAGTATTGCAAATGCATGGGCTTGGAGGTACTTTGAGCATTTTGCTATCTAAGAGCAAGGCCCTAATTACTAACCACTTTGTGAAGGGTCCAGAACTCTGCCAGGAACTTCTATGCAATTGGGGCATAGGTATATAAACTAGGTATACAGATAAATAATTTGTTTACTCATATTAACTCATAAATCAATTTCTTAATTCATTGGTGTACATATAATCTCACATTTATTAAATATGAAGCAAATTTGCATACTAATGAGATGAATGCATCAGTTTCTTTATACATAAAGAATTAAATGCTGGCTGAGTATTTGATGCTGTAGAATACAGAGAATGTTCAGTATTTTTTAGAATTGACTAATATTTTGATTTTATAACTGTCAGTGATGAGAACACAGCTTCACATAAATACACACTAAAAAAAAAGGCAAAAGTGTATGTAGTGCCATTTCAGAAATTTTTGGAAATTTGGTCCCAATCACAAGCCAAAATTCATTTAATGATTTTGAATAAAAATCAAGGCAGTAACTCAAACAGAAAATTTTAAAACCAACATTCTAACAAAATACAACTGGAGATACAGGAGTTAAGTAATTGCATGCTGACAATGATATTTGGGAAAGATAAGAGATCTTAGCTTTCTGTAACACCAGAACCTTGCTTTTCTGTAATTATGCAGAACCTTTGTATATATGCAAAGACACTGCAGTTTCTAAAATACACTCATTACTGATGGGGGCCAAGGCACTTCTGGACTCTGGTTGGGGGCATGTGCATTGCCAAGTGCATATGTGGTATGCAGCACCAACTTCTGGGCAGTCCCACAGCACAAACACTTTCAGAATCACCTTTGGTTCATTTTCTATTTTATTCCTGATTGAGTTTTTGTCATTGAGAGTCAGAAGCCATTTACTTTTGACAAGTAAATCCTGCATTCTGTTTCTATACTCTGGGTGGGATTATAATCTACCGTTTGGGAAGCTTGGCTCTAGAGCAGAGCTAGTAAACAACTTGAGGGAAAATATGAGCCCGTCACCCTTTGAATTCATCTTAGAACTGTGCCTCACCTCTTTTCATGGCACCATTTGTCTGTGGCACGTCTGCCTTTGGCTTCAGATCGCTGTGTCTTTGAGAGAGTGTAAAAAGCATTTCTCTTATAGGTTCACTTAATTTCAGCTAAGAAACCTGGCCCTGTAACAGTATAACAACCTAAAGAAAGAAAAAAATCTGCTTAATTACAGTGTAAAGAGAATGAGACTTTTCATTCTCCATGTGATATTTGGTGTGTGATTTGAAGTGCTTCATAATCAATGCACACAATCATGATCAGTGTTCCTAAGTGAGACAAGCTTCCAGGAGCAGTGTAGCATTTTGTCTCTCAGCCCTTCAGGTAATTTATGTGCATGTGAATACAGATCTCTAGAATCGCATAGATAACTGCGCTGAAGAAACTTCTATCATTTCTTCTAATATTGTTTTGTAGTTACTCTGTGGTCATCTTAGCTAGAAAAGAAGATGCAAAGATGGAGGCATAGGTAGTTCCAAACCATCAGATCTTAACTGGAGTAATTAAAACCACCCCAAGAATATATGGAGATGGGATTACAACCATGGTAATTACAGCTGTGAGCTGCTGCAAGAGGAATCCAAATTGAGGGATTTGAAAATATTGTCTCAAGTGAGGTCACTCAGACCCCAAAGGACATGAATGGTATGCCCTTGGTTATAAGTCAATACTTACGAATGGGGGACTAAGGGGGTGATACTCTCAGAGGAGAAGGTGAGGGAGGAATGGGGAGCAAATCTGAATGAGGTGATACTTGGAGGAGATCCATTGGGGGCTGATACTAAGATGTAATGTGAAGATATAAATATTTTAAAGGGAGTTCCTTAAAATGAGATGTGCTTGTGTATTACCAACAGATCACCAGGGTATGCTTAGCACCATGGGGTAGGCTGTGCTTTGAAAGCTCCAATTAGTCTCCGAGGTCTGTGCTAGACCAGTGGTGATGACAGAGAGGTGATTCTACATCATTGCAAAGTGTTTTGTTCTAAGTCTTCTACGTACTTTTCCTGTACCCTTTGATGGGAGGTGGTACCTTTAAGTATGAGAAAAAAAGAGGTGCAAGCATCAGGATGAAGCTCAGATGGATCCAGGAAGCCCCAGAGACTTGATTGGGTTTTATTTAGCAACTCAGTGTTCCCTCCACCACACCACGGGATCTTTGGAAAACAATATTTGTAGCATAATGTATAATCTTCCAAGGGCCGGAGGTGTGCAACTAGGAGCTTTGTTTTGTTTTCCTTTTTGCTGACTTTATGAGATGGTCCTCTTTCTTCAAATTTTAATGTGCTGCGTCAGGAGAAAATATATAATGAGTGCTCTGGATTGTCTGTCTTTTGAGCTGATTCTGTAAGATGTGTCACATGCCTCTTCCGTAGAGAGAGTAATTAATGGGGTGTATTGTTGTTTCCTTCTGATATCATCTCAGGAAGAATTTTGTTTTGGGCACACAGTGTGGGAGTGAAAAAGGCAGAGGAGGGGAATTGCTATATTTCTGCATCAGTACTGAATAAATTTTCTAATAGGATGTGTGGTCAAATAATAATTAGGTAGGAAATGCCCCTTGATCCTCATAGAGAGATTTTCTTATTAAGCTTGAGTAATAATTCTTTAAACAACATCACTGCCCCTTAATGATTGACTGATAGATTCTGGGTGGGGTAGGTGTGAGGGCCATCGACAAAGCACTGAACCTTCAGTATCAAACCAGTGACTGCTCTTTGGGCTAGCTCAGTGATCAGTTCAACCATGCCACCCAGGGCTTCTCAGGAATTATTACTTTCCTTTCAGGTCAACAATATATTTGGTTACAGAGCTGAGAAAGTCAAGCAAATAGAGACGGGAAGGTATATCTCAATTTATTACCCTTTTGTGTAATAGTAGTAAAAATTTTGTAGGGAGGATTGCATACAGTAAAACAATCATTTGTCAAAGGGTAATCTTACTGAACTGATGTCTGCTTTTAAAAGAGCCCTTGTGAGCCATACAGTACACAGTGTTTGCACAGAGTTGGGCTCCAGGGTTAGATACCTTTGTTTCCTCAATTACTAGAGTTTTCTGAAGTCTCCAAGGAATGAGGATTAAACATTTATTGTTAGGAAGTGCCAGGTTGCACTTTGTCCTGTGCTTTGTCACACTCGTTAGCCTGGAATCAGCTTCCAATGTAAGTATCCATAAAAACCTCACAGATAAAATGACAAAAAGGGAACAAGTGAAAGAAAGCAGTGTGACATGCTACTGACACTAAACCAGTGAAAGTAGAAGTGGGGGAGAAGGTAGAGGAGGATGAAGAAGAGGAGAAGGAGAAGGTGGAGGAGAGGGAGGAGGATGATGAAGAAGAGGAGAAGGAGAAGGTGGAGGAGGGGGAGGATGAAGAAAAGGAGAAGAAAAAACAGCAGCAGCAGCAGCAACAGAAGCAATAACCACAATCTATGTGATGCCTTTGAAAATAGTACTTGCTCATCATTATAGTTTGCCTGCTATAAGCAGTATGTCCTCTTGGTGAGTGATACCAGGAGCTGTGATACTTATTAGGTACCCTGCTTGATTATTTACTAGTTGATGTGATACAAAAAAAAAATCAAAATTCCTACTGTTTAATGTATGTGTTTGTGTTTTTGTGTGCATGTCTATGAAGGTCTGAATTCAACTTTGGCTGTCACTATTTTCTTTTTCATTCTTTTCTCATATATATATTTCATTCTTTTCTCATCTAGACCATGGTTACCCCCTCTTCCCACCTCTCCCCTTTCCTAGATCCATTCCTCCTGTATCCCTTCAGAAAAGGGCAGGCCTCATAGAAATAGCAACTAAAAAGTTGCAATATCAAGTTACAATAAGACTCGGCACGTACCTTCATATTAATGCTGGGTGATGTCTAAAATCCTACACCTCAATTCCCATCCTTGTCATATGTATTTTTGGGGGGCTCTTAGTCTTAAGGCATCCATCACCCACTATTCTCTTTTGGAGACCAAGTCTATCTCTGGCCTAGAGCTTACCAGACAGAGTGAGCACCAAGTCAGGGTGTTCTTTCTCTTGCCTCCTTTCTACCAGAGGGCTTTCAAGTACACGTGGAATCTCTGAGCATTTTTTGGCATGGCTTTTAAGGATCAAATTCAAGTTCGCATGTTTTTGTGTCAAACATTTTCCTCCTAGTCTATATCTTAACTCTCACTTAGAATCAATATTGCTAAATTTTGGTTGTCAGTGGAGCACTGGTGTGAGTCGTGGTGGCAGATGAAGAGAATGAGAGAAATTTCCAGCAGTCCCTAAAGACAGGGTGGCAGGAATGGGACTCCCAGGTAAGCATTCACAGTGAATCTGAAGAGGAAGATAAAAGCCAGTGCGCATGACATGGTCATTCAAAAACCAAGGTTGGAAGAACAGTTAGAACTACACAAAATATCAGTAAAGTTTATATGTTGTCTGGAAAATTCAGATCGTCAGCTTCAGCTCCAGTACATGAAGTAAGTGGATGTTGTTGTTCGCAATCCTTACAAGAGGCATCTAGGCAACTGGGAAACACTCCATTCTGTACTTTTCAGTGGAAGCTGAATCTGCAAAGGCGTAGTCTGAACCTTTTCCCTTGGAGCAGATGCCTTAACCTAACAAACTGACTGGAACACTTGTCTCTTGACTTAGTACATCCGGCATACTATGATAAAATCTTAAATGGGGTATTTATAAACAAAGGGAATTTATCAGTTATATTATTGGAAGCTAGAAAGTCAAAGATGAAGGCATAGGCAGATTTGGTTTCTGGCCAAAGGCCAACCAACCTCTATTGCTCATGTATGGTGCATTCTTACAATGTTTATATGTAGTAGGTGGAGCTACCCCTCTAATTCCACACAAGACATACGTTCACGTTCTTGTCCAAAAGGCCCACAACCCAATACTTTCGGGGTTTAGGATTTTAAGAGGAATTTTTTAAAGTATTCAACACTGTCAGCCATCAGGAACCTTAAATGAAAACTGTCTTGCAATTCTCTCACTCATTAGATTGGCTCTCATCAAGAGGGTAGATCATAACCGTTGATGCTTGATGAGGATTTGGTGAGAAGGATGAGGTCACTGATTCACTTGGTGAGAATGTAACCTGCTACAGAAGCTATGGGCAACAGCACATAAACTTCTTAAAAAGCTAAACATATAACTTCCATATGACCATATACTTGCATATACTTTACTACTGGGAAGATATACATAGATATTTATGTCTTATATATCAGTGTTCATTTCTGGTATACTGATTGTGGCAAGAGTATGGGACCTAAATGCCCATCAATTGAGGCACTGAGAGAAAATTATGATATTGATACACAATGGAATTTTATTTGACCACGAACAAAAATGAAGCTGAGATATTCAGGAGAATAGATTGAACTATAAAACATTATATTAAATGGCATAACTCTATGAAAAAGACAAATATTGTATGCTCTTAGATGCAGATCCTAGCTTCTCTCATATATATGTATATATATATATGAGATCATGTGGGAGTGAGTGTTACTAAGGGCCTAAAAAAAAAGAAAAACTGATTCTTTAAGGCTCTGAAGAGACGGCAAGTATAGTAAAACATATGATATGAGAGAAGAAAGGGGAATATTCAGGGTTCTAAGGTTTGAGGGACAGAGAAAATGGGGAAGAAGAGTAGCCTTGGGATAAAGGTCATTCAAAGTAAAAGTAAAGTTCTTCTGGAAATCTCACACATGGTAAATTAATTTAAAAATAAATCCCGTTTTTAACTAAGTGTAAATGGAGGTACCCTGTGTGCCAGGATAAAAATACCCTCCCCCAACACTCTCATGTTATTAAATGAAAAGTCCAGTACCCAAAATGGGCAATCCCCCCATGAGCTATTGGCCAGGAAGGCCTTTATGTCCCCAGATAATACATACAAGTGTTTCCTGTTGTAGGTTTCTCATTAGATCCAGTTGCAAAGAGCCTACAGCTGAGGACACAACATGTCTTGTTCACAGGTCATAAATAACTCAAGCTAGAAGTAGGTTAGAAGCTGTTACTCTGCTGGCTAAGATTGTTCTAGAATATTTTACATAGTTGACTGGGTAAGAAGTGGCATCACCAATTTTATTCAGCTGTAAATTCTATGTATACCAATGCTGACTGGCCAAGTGTTAGGGACACAGAGGTTTTTGTATTCACAGACAGCACTAGGAAAACCAGAAATGTTAAACACACAGTGTTGCCTCTTCAAAGGAATAGATGTATAAAATATTTTCTCCTCAGAGGCTAGGAATAGTTTTTTTAGGAATAGAATGGTAGTTTTGGGATCTCTGGGCTAACTGTAGGCCCAGGCTATACTTGGCTCCCCAGTCTCTTCCATTTATCTCTGTCATCCTTCCCAGTTAATAGAACCAGAAGAGATTCCGCGTACTTAGACGAAAGTTTCAATCTAATCATGTCTTAAGCTTTCTTGTACACACAGGTTGAGTTATCATAAGGATTTTTTTTTCTAAAATTGTGCTGTATTCAAATTCTTAAAGTAAACTGCCCATGGTCAGACTCTTGACATTTAAACCAACACTGGCTATTGAGTCATGTCCAGTAAGACTTCCTGCTTACCTCTTTTGGATTCACATTTCTCTGGCCATGACGTTTGCATAGACACTCACAGTCAAATAGCATGAGCCTGCTTCTATAATAGAGGTAAATCTGTTATGGGGCAATGAATTGTTTTCTCCTGGGATTTGATGTCTGCTCTTTAGGGGAAACAATGTACCTGGCATAGCTGGAACGATCAGGGATAGAGTGGAGAAGCTACTGTTGTTCTTTGGCTAAGTGGACATGACATACCTGTCAAATTTCTTCCTAAATAGCCATCATGATGCTCATACATTAATGATTCTGTCAAGTGTGGTCAAGAAAAGCCTAATTTGAAAGTGTCAGTGATGATTGCAGAGACTCATGAATGATCACAGCATTGGGAATAAATGTCCACCCATAAATGCACATCTCAGAAAACAAAACAAAACAAATTCTCAGAAAATAGAAAATGGGGTAAAAAAACATGTAAGAACTAGAAAAGGGGCAGGAGTAGCTGTGTGGAACACTCTTTGGGAGCATTACGTGGCTGTTGTACTATTGAACTCAAAGGAGTTGTGGCCACCTGCACAAATTAATGGGTGGGGGGTTGATGGAACGCAATCTCATTCTGACAATATTTTTAGAAATTAATAATTAATAGAGGTGAAAAAACCCTTTTCTTCAGTCTTGTTGCTACACATAAGGTGTGCGTGCTTCTATAAACCGCCCTAATGGAATTCGTTGTGTCACATACCACTTACAAAACAGGACATGAAGAGTGTCTGGTGAATAGGAAAAAGGAAAGATTAGAGTGAGTGGGAAAAGGATGCAGAGAAGTTAACAGGGTTAAAAATATTTATATCATGCACATATGTGAAGGTATCAGAGTAAACCCTATTGTGGGTAATTAATATGTGCTAATTTAATAAATAAGTAGAATATTTAATAAGCAAATAAGCAGGTTGGGAGATATAAACCTCTTATAGTAGGCAACTTCAAATAATTGATGTGAATATTTTTTTAAAAAACGACTTTATTTTATAAAACAAAGATAAATGTACAGATTTTAAACATTTTTTGCTTAAAATTATACATTTTTGTCAGTGCTGTTTTTTCAGACATTAAAATAAATTTTACATAAAACCATGTGAATATATTTTTTTAGTCAGTACTTGATTTTTTTTTCTCTTTGTCAGATTTAACTCTTTCTTCTGCACATAGACAGTCCTAGGGACATGTTTCTACACAGCCATGAACAAAGAGAAAAAAGATAATAACTCTGCAATAGAGGGCTCTCATGAGCATTATCTAACCCATGAGACTTAAACACATTTCTGCATAAGCCTTGTGTGTTAGTAGCACGGACTGCTGATGGGTTTGATAAAATTTACTCCTTGTTTCCTGGTCTTCCTCTTAAGAACTCTTGATCCCAGTTTAACTGAAAAAATTTCAAACTCCACTTGAAGGACCTTCTATCAGCTAGATCCTGGAAGCAGGATCTCTCAGAGGACCCAAATCTTCATGGCATATGAAATCTTTAGTTTATCTGAACAGTAAGTTTGGGACATAAAATATCATTTTAACAACCTACCTATTTTGGCCTACTTTTGAGATAGAAGGACTGTGAAGAATTTGCTTGTTATTTCAGAAAGATGTGCATACAGCATACCCATTAGTTTGTGCCAACATAAAATCCATCTTTAGCCATAAAGCAATGGATTTCAAAAGTGTGTTTTTCGCATATTACTGATCTGTATGTATTCTATCAGGCCACCATTAAAGGCTGGTTTGAGTGTTACCCACTTTCTCTTTTGCCTTGGGCTTTCTGGTTTATTCAAGTTACCCAAGAACAAAAATAGCTATGGTCTTGGCAGGATCTATTCTTTTTTTGCTATAGGGAATACTCACTATTTAGCAATGAGCATTTTCAAATGCAAATGACCCTCCAAATTAGGGCAGTCCTCCTTCTTCAAGCCACTACTAAACTACCACCTGCATGTGTTCCTATTCAAAGCTGCTCTACTCAGCCCATATGCATCCCCTCTCGTGTTTTATTTGACAATCTGTTTCAGCTTCACAAGGGAGCTAGCAAATTATGTATTGCTCATTTTGTCAAAGTCATCATTGATGACAATTCCGGCATCAAGAGGCTCATTTTATTCTGCAGATGGTTTTATCAAATAGAAGATAAATCATGGTTTCCTATTTTGTTTTGTGTTGTACTTCTGGGAATAACAGAGGGCACAAATCAAATCCTTTTCATTAATAACGAAAGGAAGGAGGAACCCTAAAGGATCACCCCTGCATGACTTCAGATACGTAGCACACACACTGCTAAGAGATTGAGCACCACCGCAGCAGGCTTCATGGAGTCCTGATGGTGCCAAAATAAAGGCGAAGCAGAAGAGATCTTAAGTTTATAGATTCATTCCCTCCCATTACTTTGGTCAATTTGCCCTTAATTCCATTGAGTTTCAGGAAGGAATAATATTTACTATTCATTTCTAGAAAAGAATTATGCCATATTCCTAATAAAATAAATAGTTAACTTCACTGGCATATTCACTGTGCCATATTTCCTAGATGTTCTATTGGAGTGAGGATGGGATTTTTGATTTTTAAACCTCAGCACCATGGATCAATGGATCTGTCATTCGGTTTGCAGAAGAGTTGGGGGAGAATGGGGCAAGAAAACAACAACAGCAACAAAACAACAAAAACTAAACAACAAATCCTGTGAATTTGACTTTATTTCCTGGAAGGTAAACAAAGGTAAAGAAAGTAAAAGCAAGATTAGTAATATATATTTGGGACAGGCAGGGCACATGCAGCACATTAATATTCTCCTAGGAATCTGCATGTGTGATTGAAATGGACAAGGAGGCTTCACTACAGTCCCTCAGGGTTCCAGGGCAATATGGAGTTCACTGGGGTTGAAATCAAAAGAGAACAAACACATATAAAATAAATTAAGATCTTCCATGATGGACTCACATAAAGAAAACCAGTCAAGAATGGAGATAATTTTTTAAATTCTCTGAACGAAGCTGGGGATCAAGAAGATCTAGGGGAGTAGTTAGAAATCAAAAGGAAAGGAGAGAGAGAGAGAGAGAGAGAGAGAGAGAGAGAGAGAGAGAGAGAGAGAGAGAGAGAGAAGAAGAAGAAGAAGAAGAAGAAGAAGAAGAAGAAGAAGAAGAAGAAGAAGAAGAAGAAGAAGAAGAAGAAGGAAAGAAGGACAGAAAATAGAGTTTGGATTTCAGATGGAGCATTATTATTGTCAGTGATGTCCATTATGTATGAGATCTGGTACTAAGCCTACGTGTCTGTAACAACGAGTAATGAATATTATTATTCACGTACTCAAACTGTATCTTCAGGTTGTATTGCATTTGGTAAAGTACGGGGAGCTCACTGAGGCTATGTTGTTTTACCTGACAACATAGTGGGTGACTTCGGAAGGCTGGGCAGTGACCCTGAGCAGAGGGTCCTTGACTCTGAGCTGTAAGAACTTCTGTGATCCAGTAGCATGGTATCTTACCAAGTTAGCTGATCTACTGATATCATCAGTTTATTTTTTTGGCATTCTTGTTTGCCATCACCGTGTTTTAATGAGATGTGTGCTAAGTGCCAAGTGTCTTCAATGAAAGAGAAATTTCTATATGTACAGAAATATGTATGAAATAATTGGTATTAAAAGGAAATTAGGGTACAAGTTTTGGAGGGTTTTATTTTCTGTTGTTTTGGCATCAACACAAATAGACAGGTTACTTTCTTTTCCATTCCAGGATCCATTTCAAACTTCATCAGTTCTTTCAGAAGAATGTCTATTTCACATCAGGGTTGCAAGTTAATATATAAGGGACTCATTTTTTTATTTCTCAATTTTATCTCATTAAATCCTGAGCTGGTCAGTGTATAAAATATCTATAAACCCTGAAGTTTATATCTATAAGCTACTGAAGTAATGATATGGGTTCCTTACCTTTTTCTCACTACACTTTGCTTCTCTATAATTTAATACTAGATTTAAGGCAAAACAATCCTGATAACAACAACAACAAAAGAACAAGAAAAGCAAATGAGATTTTAACAAGCTTTCAATACACTGACAAAAGGGACATGGTGAACTCAAAACATGAAAACAGTAAGCAGTAACTCTGCCAAGAAGCACAGCCTCCAAATGGATCCTGAATGAGAAATTTACTTAGTTATTGGCCTCTTTCAGCTCAGTTTTCTGTTGACTATTTTTCTCTCTCACATGCTGAAGGCACTTTGATTTCTTGTTGGCGTGGTGTTGCTTTTCATTTTGTTTGTTGGTTGGTTGCCTGTTATAACACACAAGCTCCTTATTTTAACATCTCTTTATGCTTTATATATTCAGGCACCATTTTACATGTTTTTCTTTTTTCTACAAAGAGTGGAAATCATGGAAGGAAGACTTAGAGTTATTTTTAGTGTGAAAATAGCTTAAGACAGATCATAAAGTCCCTAGTGATCAAGGGACTACATAATGCTGACTGGCTCCAGCAGCGACAGCAAAAATTTTCATAAGCCAGATGCTTAGCTTTCAACACAGCCTATCACTCTATCCTCGCCACGTGAGAATCCCCTATTACTATCCCCAAAAGCCTATTGTCATTCTGACCCTTGGAGAGTTTCTGCAATTCTGGGGTACTATCCCAGCTTCATCCTGTCCACAGCTGCAGATAACTCAAAATCATGAGCATAATGACAAAGAATAAAATGACAAGGATGTACTATAAAAGATAAATGAACATTATTCTTTTTTAACCAGACATAAGCAAATCCAGATAACAGAATTTCAACACAGAAGACATGAAAGGTCTTTTGAATAAGATGCTGTCATCACCAGTATGAGAACATAGAACTTCTTGCAGTCACAGAAGGTGAAAATGGCTGTTGTCATTTTCCCAAGAGCTTTATTAAATTGTTTTACGAATTGAATGTCCACATTACCATGACTTACAGTTCATGAATGTGAGGCAACATTAGCTTGATTTTTATTCTAATTAACTGACCAGCTTTAATATTTCTTTTCAGTCTCTATGAAAACTTTGTGGAATCTTTTCATGTCTTAAGAATAGCAGTTAAATGAGCTCTATATTATTTTCAAAACCGTATAATTTCAAACCCATTATATGGGAATATCACATTAGTCTCATAGACATAAAAACTAAATCTAAAACATGTTTTGTTGGAAATATATATTATGTTAAGAAAAATAATCTACATAAGTAATAAGAAATAAACTAACCACAAGAATAACAAGCCAAATTAGGGTCTCTTTAAGAAAAAGAAATAGAGTTAGCTCTGTGAATCATCTGAACCCAGGGGAATATGGTAGCAGAAAAAAAAGTGAGAGACTATATACTGAGGGCCAGGCATGAGACAAAAACATGCTGCTTGAACTGGTATACCAAATTTCTATATGCTTATAACAGACAGTTATTTTTTCATGCAAGGCTGGAAATCGGACATAAGGATCAGGAGAGCCAGAGATCTGTGTTTACCTCCTCGTAGAGGAGGGATTCTTCCTTGCCTCTTGCAACGATATCTGGCCCTCCTTTTTTTTGTGGAGGCATTGTTTCTAAATCTGTCTTTTCTGTGTCCTTCTCTACTGTCACCGTGTTTATCTGTGCACAACATCCCTCTTCTTGTCACAGCTGTATGCATTAGTGTTAGGGTATTTATGTAGGGAAAATTATCTAGATTTTACCTACTTTCCTAGACAACCAACATACATCTGTGACCACAAATGCTGTGGATATTCATCCCAGATGCCAAGCAAGCTGTCACATCTATAGGAGACACCAACTGGATATCCTCTAATTCAATTAATCTGGGGCATGATCTGTCAATATTTCATAGACCAAAGTCTACACACTGAAGACTCAAAACTTTATTGCCTTTACTGTGAGAGTTGCAAGTCAAGAGTTGCTTTGATTATTTTACTGAGTTTGGTTAATGTGCTGAAGTAGATCACAGGATCCAGTGAAGGGCATACGTTTATCATGATTAGACATTAAAACAAACAGGGAGGAAAAAATATTCAGTTGTTGTGTTAGGAAAGAGACATTCTCATCCTTCTATATGGTCACACCACCTTCTAGGTCCAGCTCAATAGAAAGATGCTGAACCCTGTCCTTCTGGGGTTTTATGGAGGCCTCATTATATAAGAATCACTGATATATCATAGGCCATTTCTGAGCAACTTAACCTTTAATCTCATTCTCCTCCTAGGAGGCTGGGAAGTAAGGTTGATAATCATAACCTTCTTTCTCATGAGGTACCCTGTTTGTGAAACAAGCCATGGTCCTCTGAGGGACTTTAAATCATTAACCAACCCTTTAACTCATACAAGCACAGTATCACACTGGAGATTCCATGAATGTTTTGGTTTATTTGTTGGGAGAACCGTATACATACATACATACATACATACATACATACATACATACATACATACGTGTTTATACATACATGTATATATATATATTAATTTAATATAATTTCATCTTAAATGATTAGGTCTTTAAATATTTTCATTTCAAAGGGGGTCATAGTGAAATGTTAAAAATGGATGCATTTAGAAGCATCCTATTGAACCAAGTACAGTAAAAACAAAAGCTTCATTTTGGGAGGAATGTAAATGAACAACTCAAATCAACATGTGCAAACACCAGATCCTATGCCCCAAACAGATATACAACAAATATTATTGCCAGTTTACCCAAAAAGCAAGAAAACCTTTCTGTTGCCCAAATTTAGAAAGTTAAAATTTTTCCTTTCAGTAATTTTCACCATTGGCCACAAACATTCTTTTGATTGTGTCTAAAAATGTTAGCTGAAATCTGGCTACATTTTATCTTTCTTCTCAAATGCTCCTGTATGAGGTGTCACCATTTTCCATGGGCCACCCCACCAACATTTCAATGGCTTGCCCAACATCTATATACCCTTCTTTATTTTTATTTTAAATACCAGTTGTTAGGATCCTTTTGAAACACAGGTTAGTTTATAACACTCCTCTTTTGAAATCTCCAGGCCTTTCCCACATATTATTCAGAGTCAAATGTAGAACTCCTAGAAGCTCCATTTTTTTTCTTTCCCCCCACCTGACTTAACCATTTCTATTTTCCTTTTGTTTTATTTATAATTACGATCCTCTAATTCTGTCTCTGTCTCTGTCTCTGTCTGTCTCTGTCTCTGTCTCTCTCTCTCTCTCTCTCTCTCTCACACACACACACACACATACACACACATAAACATCAGCACCAATTTTCAATTTTGTTTTAAAATGTGGGTTTCTCAGTATCTATTTCCTTCTCCCACAAATTGCTTTGAAATCAGTAAATTCCTATACATTTTTAGCCATCACAGAAAGCAGAATAAAAACATGTTTAAATTGATTCATTATAGAAAATTTTACCAGAATGTCTCATTTCCAGCATTTGGATTCTCAAGAATAATAATGGCATTATACTTTCAAATACCTTTACACTTGTATGAGATACTTTGTTAAAATGCTTTTTTCATATGATATTGTAGTCTATGACCTCTTAGTAAGTCTGGTGTTACATCGGGATACTGAACCTTTGAAATATGACATGACAGAGCACATCATGTAATTACACGGAGACAAGAAAAACCCTTTTACTTTGTCCTTCAATTTTATCATATTAGCTAGGACTGCCAAACTCTGGTCTCGGAGCCCCTCAAAACTTTAGATAAGAAATAATTTAAGAAATATCATCCAATAGGCTGCCACGTATAATCTGTATTCATTTTTTTGAACAGAAATAATTTAATAAAAAATAAGTTTCACACATGAAAAGAACTAAAGAAACACTAGATGAGTTTCAATAGTTAATTAGCTGTGGATTCAAATGGGAAGTCTTTGTAATTAACCAAGGAAAGGAACAACCAGGCTACCGAAGAAAAAAAAAAAAAAAAAAGAAAAAAAAGAAAAGAAAAAGACATTAACTTAAAGAAGAAATCATAAAATAATTATCATAGGAAAAACAAAATAGGACAAATTCAAGAGGGATATGGAAGAGCGCTATGGGAAAATAGGAAAAGAATAGTTAAGAAACAAGAAAAATGCACAACTTAAAGTGTGTGAAGAAAAATGAGAAGTGGATGTGAGGCACCTGCACGGAGCAGAGCAGCAGCACATTTAATTTTTTAACATCTTTATTTTACAAAACAAAGATAAATGTACAGATTTCAAGCATTTTTTGCGTAAAATTATACAATACATTTTTGTCAGTACTTTTTTTTCAGATTTTAAAATAATTTTTACATAAATCTATATGAATAGTCAGTACTAACAATCCAAGAGCTAAGAAGACAGCCTTGTGGCAATTCTTGGTTTTCAAAGATCATTATGTTTTATCTGTACACACCAAGAAAACTGAATGTTTCCATGTTACGTTCTGTCCTACATGTACTTTATGCTTATGGTAACTAGTGGGATTTCAATGCATTCTATCAAACCTCTAAAAGAATTAAGTACTGACTTAATAAATATATTCACACAATGTTATGCCAAAATGTCTTTAAAAATCTGTACATGTATCCCTTTTTTATAAAAATAAAGTCGTGAGAGAGAGAGAGAGAGAGAGAGACAGAGAGAGAGAGAGAGAGACAGAGAGAGAGAGAGAGACAGAGAGAGAGACAGAGAGAGAGAGAGAGAGAGAGAGAGAGAGAGAGAGAGAGAGAGAGAGAGAGAGAGAGAGAGAGAGAGAGAGAGAGAGATTCTTCCCAGAGTGGAAAACAGAAAAGAAACAGAACACACGTAATAATTAAAATGCAGTTCCCATTTTGCAGATGAAAATACGGCATATGGGGGTGCTTTAAAAAATTAAAATAGACAATATGAAAGCTGTCTTGAAATGTAGAGAAAAGCTTCATTTGAAAATAAAATAAGACAAAATAATAAAACTCCTGTCCCCAATTCCCATCAAACCACGCTGGTGAAGTAACTGAATTTTAAGCGTAAGCAAAATGCCACCATGAAAAGTAACATCATGGGCCCTATTTCTATTTTGAGATGTTCAGATTGTTGCAATTATGCTTCCAAAAAGTTACCAAAAATTTCTGTAAAACATATTACAATTTAATTCTATATCTCAAATTTGTGCAAAGATACTGAAGAGCTACAAAGGAAAAAGTGTGGGGAAACACAGGGACAGAGGTAAGGGGTACCCTGAAAATTCAAGAAAAATAGTCATTGTGACATGTGCTGCTGTTGGCAAACCAGAAGCTAGGGTGTCTAATAAGCAGATTCCATCTCCCATAGAGCAGGAGACATTCCATACTGCATAGGAAAGACACATGGTGAGTGGGGTGTCACTCTATCCTCGGGGATCTGAGGAAAATTGTATTGGTGCTGAAGTGACAAGTGGGAGAATAGAATTTTTAAAAAATCAGTTGTTTACTGTAGAATTCTGGTCCTAACATCCCAAATGCTCAGGACTGTCGAGCTGATTCATGTAGTGTAGAGATTCCAGGTAAACTCAGGCTTAGATTTGTGGTTACTGTAAATGAATGGAACTGGTTAGAAAACAATTTCTTCCAATTTTATAAAAAATTCCAGTCCCAGAACCTTTTTCAAAGACAAATAGCAGTGCACAAATAATGCTATCCAAATGTAAAATGATACTAAAAGCAATGATTGAAATTCAATAAATTTTTATTAAAAGAGACCTGAAAGGACTTTAAATATTGAGTTAATCTGAGGTGTTTTATAAATACATTGTTTACTTTAGTTAAACAAATTAAAGACACACAACTATGTAAAATTGATGGCCATAATACATATGTACAAATAAAGAATATTTAAAAATTTAAAGTGACAAAAATGAATGTAAATCCTATTGAAAAAACAGTTAAATTTCCTATTAAAATCTACCCCATTAAGACAAAACCCCTTAAGATAAATTTTATAGAGTTACATTTATTCTACATTAAAGTCTAAACTTTGAAACATTTGGGGATATATGTATGAAATATGCACCAGACTATCATACACACATTATGGATTATTTCTGTAATTCTATGTTCCTGTTAGTATGTGTAATGGCTGGAGATGGCCTGAAAGTGATTGTTCATTAATCTTGGAGAGAGAAAATACTGCTACACAACAGTGTATTTGAATCTGTGATTAACATCTTATTGTTTGTTTCAAGGAACATTTTTCTCTGAAAGTGTATTTTATCATAAACTAGTTGAGCCATTATCAGCTATCTTTAAGCAAGTTATCACCTGATATATCTGTGCCAATTATTTATTTTTAATTTGTGTATGATTTTAAGGTTTGTCTTATGGACAACATATAATTGGATGTAATTTTAACTGATTTTTTTATCAATCAATGGATTCTGATTAGGGAACTTATATATTTTACTTTTAATGTAATAAATGGTAAATTAGGATATAAAAGAGCCATTAGCTACCAGAATTTCTCTTCTGTTCCCATTCTTTGCTCTTATAATTTTGGATCATGCATCATGCATTTGTTGGCATGTTTGATGATATACTATACATTTTTTAAAAGTAGAATTCATTTTGTAGAAAAGTTTTAGATTCATAGTAAAAATGATGGAAAAATAGATTTCTTTTGCCATTCCTAAAACATGCATGACCTCCCTTCATAAGCAATATTTTCAACTAGACTGTTACATTTTTACAACTGGCAAGTATTCTGTACAAATAATTACTTCTCAAACCTTATGATTATTATAGGAATTCTCTTAATGTTATATATGCATCTGAGCTCTATTTTCTATTGTATTAATAAAATACACTGATCATAGTAACTTAAGGAAGCAATGATTTAATTTGCTCACAATTCACGGTTGCAGCCCATTAGTGTAAGGGAGTCAATGTGACAGGAACTTGAAGCAATTGGCCACATTACATCCATGGTCAAGAGAGAAGAGCAGTGGTCTACTGGTTGAATGTCTGTGCTCAGCTCACTTCCCTTACTCTTAAGCATACTCGGTCCCCATACTCAGGAATGGTGCACCTATATTAGGTGCCTCTTCCCAAACAAATTAAGGCAATCAAGCTAATACTTCACAGAAATTCTTAATGATTTTTCTCTAGTGATTCTGTAGTGGGAAAGGTTGTCAATTAAAATTATCCCAAAACCATCCCATGGGATCTTGACATACATCATATTTAGATATAATATTCAACCAATTTTCCACAAATCTTGTGTTTCTGTCATATTTTAAAATGTAGCAGAACTTTAAATGTCCACATATTTTGGTTGGCAAGATAGTTAGCAGGTGACTGCATGCTACTCTTCTGGAAGATTGTAGTTAGAGTCCACCATTGATATCTAGCAGCTTACAGTTGACTATACTTCCAATTTCAAGAGACAAAATTCTCTTTTGTCCTCCATGAGCACTGAAATGTATCACACATACAAGCACACACACAAACACACACACACACACACACACACGCACACGCACGCATGCGCGCACACACACACACACACACATACATTTAGACATAAATAAACATAAGTACAAAATAAAATACATTTAAAAATAATCCTATAGTGTTAAAAATTCCAACACTTCAAAGTTCAATGTCTCTTACCTGTGAAGTTTTCTAAATTCAAAGTAAGTTATATGTTTCTAATAGAGTAAACATTCCCATTTCAAAATGGAAGAATTGGGTTATAGCAAGAATTAACTAACCCAATAGAAAACTCTAACAGCCAAAACATCAAATCTCTTAGCTCTGTATCTGGCATCTGGTATTTATAATAAAATTCTGGGATCTAAAATACTTGAGATGCCCCAGTTCTCTAAGTTGTCACATCTGTGGCACATACAATTAACCTTTTAAGACTAGTCTGATTTCATTCCATGACTACCATCACATGACCAGAGTTGTATTAGCTTCTCTATCCTGTTATTAGGGAGTTAAAAAGGATTGTTATTCCAGGAAACAACACTAGATTCCTCCTCCGCTGAGCACTAAGATTTTTAATAGTAGCTACTACTTTGTTGTCAACACGCTCCTAGTCTGAAACTTTAATTCTGCCAACACACCATTTGTCTATCAAACAATTTTTTCCCTTATGTTTAAATTCAGCATCACTAAAATTCACAGGACACTGGCAGGAAAAGCCAGATTCTTGGCCAAATATGATACAATCTCACCCCCAAACTAATTACCAATGGAAACCATGCTCTCTTCCATACTTTCCTGAGCTGGGCCCCACTGTTTGCATTATTTGCATGTATCAGCATTATTGTCTCCAATGTCCTATCAGAATGACCCAGCATGCTCTGCTGCATTCATTGGTGCTTTCTAGCCCAAAGCTAGAAACTCATTCACAAGACAAAGAAAAATATATGAAAAAAATAATATGATAAAGGGCTTTCACTCCTGAGCCCAGGGGGTGAGTCCACACTCCATCTCCACTGACCATCTGAGGAGAGGCTGTCCAGAACTCTCAGGGTGCAGGTAGTAGTGCTGCCTGGGAACAGACACGTCTGCTCCAAGGACAAAGCTGGACCAGTTGCATCAGGACTGGGCACTGCCACCGGAAATCACAGCTTACCCAGAGATCCCAACACCCAGGAGGAATCTTCCTCCAGAGAACATAGGCCCACAGACCCACTGGAAAGACAAGCTCCAGTCAGAGAAAAAAAGATCACCTAGTGTCACTGATAATAAGATGGCAAAAGGGAAATATAGGAATCAAAGAAACAGAAACCAAGACAACTTAGCAATATCAGAACCTAGTTCTCCCACCAGAGTAAATAGTGGATACCCCAACTCACCAGTAAAACAAGATTTAGACTTAAAGTTGTATCTCATGATAATGGTGGAGACCCTTGAGAAGCACATAAATAAAACACTTAAAGAAGTACAGGAAAGCCAGGAGAATGCACACAAAGAGGTTGAAGCCCTTCAAGAGGAAACACACAAAACACAAAAATTACTGAAAGAACTACAGGAACACACAACCAAACAGGTGAAGGAATCGAAACCAGAAATAGAAACAATAAAGAAATCACAAAAGGAGACAATCCTTAAGTTGGAAAAGCTGGTAAAAAATCAGAAATCATGGATTTTAAATCAAAAGTTATCAAAAAAGATAAGGAAGGACACTTTTACTCATCAAAGGAAAAAAATCTATCAAGATGAACTCTCAATTCTGAACATCTCTGCCCCAAATACAAGGGCACCCACATTCATAAAAGGTACTATACTAAAGCTCAAAGCATGTATTACAGAACACACAATAATAGTGGGAGACTTCAATAGTACAGTCTCATCAATGGACAGATCATGGAAGCAGAAAGTGAACACAGTGAAATTCACAGAACCTATGAACAAAATGAATTTAACAGACGTCTATAGAGAATTTCATTCAGAAACAAAAAGAATATATCTTATTTTCAGTACCTCATGGCACCTTTTCCAAAATCAACCACGTAGTCAGTCACAAAACAGGTCTCAACAGATACAAGAACATTGAAATAATCCCATTCATCCTATTAGATCACCATGGACTAAGACTGGTCTTCAATAACAACAATAACAACAAAAAGCCTACATACACAGGAAAGCTAAACAATGCTCTACTCAATGAGAGCATGGTCGAGGAAAAAAATTTAAAAAAGAAAGAAATCAAAGACTTTTTAGAATTTAAGAAAAATGAAGGCACAACATACCTAAACTTATGAGATACAATGAAAGCAGGGCTAAGAGGAAAACTCTTGGCTCTGAACACCTCCCAAAAGAAACCAGAGAGAGCATACACTAATAGCTTGACAGCACACCTGAAAACTCTAGATCAAAAAAAAAAAAAAAAAAAAAAAAAAAAAAAAAAAAAAAAAAAAAAGCAGATACACCCAAGAGAAATAGACAGCAGGAAAAATCAAACTCAGAGCTGAAATCAACCAAATAGAAACAAAAAATACTATATGAAGAATCAACAAAATCGAGCGCTGGTTTTTTGAGAAAATCAACAAAATCCATAAATCCTTAGCCCGACTAACTAGGGACAGAGAGATTATCCAAATTAATGATATCAGAAATGAAACAGGCGACATAACATCAGAAACTGAGGAAAGTCAAGAAAGCATCAGATTCTACTATAAAAGCCTATATTCAACAAAACTAGAAAATCTAGAGGAAATGGAAATTTTTCTAGACAGATACCAGATACCAAAAATAAATCAGGGCCAGGTAAACCATGTAAACATGGCCTATAACAACAACAACAACAAAATAGAAGCAGTCATCAAAAGTCTCTCAACCAAAAAAAAGCTCAGGACCTGATGGGTTTAGCACAGAATTCTTATCAAATCTTCATAGACGACCTAACACCAATACTCTCGAAAGTACTTCACAAAATAGAAGGAACACTACCCAGCACATTCTTTGAAGCCACAATTATACTCATTCCTAAATCACACAAAGAACCTACAAAGAAATAAAACTTTAGACCAGTTTTCTTCATAAACAGTGATGCAAAGATACTCAATAAAATTCTTGCAAACTAAATTCAAAAACACATCAAAACCATCATTCAAAATGATCAAGTAGGACTCATCTCAGGATGGTAGGATATTTCAATATATGAAAATCCATAAACGTAATTCACTATATAAATAAGCTCAAAGAAAAAACTAACATGATTATCTTTTTAGATGCTGAGAAAGCATTTGACAAAATTCAACACCTCTTCATGTTAAAAGTCTTAGAACGACAAGGAATTCAATCCTCATACTTAAACATAGTAAAAGCAATATATGGCAAACCAGTAGCCAACATCAAACTAAATGGTGAGAAGCTTGAAGCAATCCCACTAAAATCAGGGACTAGACAAGGCAGCCCACTCTCCACCAACCTATTTAATATAGTACTAAAAGTATTAGCCAGAGCAAAATTACAGAAAAAAAGAGGTCAGAGGGATACAAATTTCCACCAGAGAACTTTTACAGCTGATAAACAACTTCAGCAAAGTGGCTGGATATAAAATTAGTTGGAACAAACCAGTAGCTTTCCTCTACTCAAAAAATAAATAGGCTGAGAAAAAAATTAAAAAATTGACATCCCTTGCAATAGTCACAAAGATTACAAAATATCTTATAATAATAAACAAGTTAAGGATCTGTATGACAAGAACTTCAAGTTTGTGAAGAAGTAAATTGAAGAAGACCTCAGAAGGTAGAAAAACCTCCCATGCTCATGGATTGGAAGGATCAACATAGTAAAAATAGCCATCTTGCCTAAGGCAATCTACAAATTCAATGCAATCAACATTAAAATTCCAACTCAATTCTTAGAGTTAGGAAAAGCAATTTGCAAATTCATTTGTAATAATAAAAGGCCCAGGATAATAAATACTATTCTCAAAAAAAAAAAAAAAAAAAAAAAAAAAGAAAGAAAGAAATCTTCCAGGGAATCAACATCCCTTACCTTAAGCTGTATTACAATTCAATTGTAATAAAAACTGCATGGTATTGGTACAGAAACAAGCAGGTAGATCAGTGGAATAGAACTGAAGACCCGGAAATTAACCCACATACCTATGGTAACTTGATTTTTGAAAAGAGGAGCTACAAAAATTCAATAGAAAAAGAACAGCCTCTTCAACAAATGGTGTTGATTCAACTGGCAGTCAGCATTCAGAAGAATGCAAATTGATCCTTTCTTATCTTCTTGTACAAAGCTCAATCCAAGTGAATCAAAAACCTTCATGTAAGACCAGGTACACTGAAACTCATAGAACAGAAAGTGGGAAAGAGTGTAGAACACATAGGCACAGGTGAAGTTTTCCTGAAGAGAACACTAATGGTTTATGTTCTATGATAAAGAATGGACAAATGGGACCTCATGAAATTGCAAAGCTTCTGTAAGGTAAAGGACACAGTTAAATGGAAAAAATGGCAACAAACAGATTGGGAAAAAATCTTTACCAATCCTACATCTAATAGAGGAGTAGTTTCCAATATATACAAAGAACTCAAGAAGTTACACTCTTGAGAATTAAATAATCCTATTAAAAATGTGGCACAGAGATAAACAAAAAACTTTCAGCTGAGGAATAGTGAATAGCTGAGAAGCACCTAAAGAAATGTTCAACATGCCTAGTCATAAGGGAAATGAAAATCAAAACAACCCTAAGATTCCACCTCACACCAGTCAGAATGGCTAAGATCAAAAACTCAGTAGACAGCAGATGTTTGTAAGAATGTGGAGAAAGAGGAACTCCTCCACTGTTGGTGGGGTTGCAAACTAGTACAGCCACTCTGGAAATCAGTCTGGTGTTTCCTCTGAACATTGGATATAGTGACTCAGCTATACCACTCCTTGGCATATACCCAAAAGAAGCTCCAACATGTAACAAGGACACATGCAGAACCATGTTCATAGCAGCCTTATTTATTTATTTATTTATTTATTTATTTATTTATTTATTTATTTATTTATAGCAGCCTAATTTATAATAGCCATAAGTCAGAAAGAACCCAGATGTCCTTCAACAGAGGAATGGTTGCAGAAATTGTGGTACATATACACAATGGAGTACTACTCAGCTATCAAAAACAATGACTTCATGAAATTTTTAGGCAAATGAGTGGAACTAGAAGCTATCATCCCGAGTGAGATAACCCAGACACAAAAGAACACACATGGTATGCACTCACTTATAAGTGGATACTAGCCCAAACAAGCTCAGAATACCAAAGAAACAATTCACAGAACTTTTGAAGCTCAAAGAATAGGAAGTCCAGAATGTGTATGCCTCAGACCTTCTTAGAAGGAAGAACAAAGCACTCATGGGAGGAAATAAAGGGACAAATAGAGGTGTGGGATTGCAGAAAACATCATCCTGAGACTATCTCACCCTGGTATCCACCCTATATGTAGTCACTAAACCAAAGCACTATTGCTGATGCCAAGTAGTGCTTGCTGGCAGGAACATGATATGGATGCCTCCTCCGAGGCTCTGCCAGAGCCATATTGATACAGAGAAAGATGCTTTTAGCTAAGTATCGATCTGAACATGGAGACCCCAATGAAGAAGCTAGAGAAAGGACTAAAGGAGCTGAAAAGTTCTGCAACCCCATAGGAATAACAAAATAATCAACTAAGCAAACCCACTACAGCTCCCAGGGTCTAAAACAGCCACCAATAAGTGCACAGAGAGACCCATGGCTCCGGGTGTTTATACAGTAGAGAATAGCATTTTCTAGCACCAATGGGAGGAGAGGCCTTTGGTCCAGCAAAGGCTCATTTTCCCAGTGTAAGGGAATGCCAAGGCGCTGATATGAGAAAGGGTGGTTGGGAGAGGGAGCACCTTCATGAATGCAATGGGAGGGGAAAGGGGTTGGAATTGGGGGAAGGTGATAACATCCAAAATGTAAATGCACAGTATATCCAATAAAAATAAAACAACAAAATTGAAATAAAAAATTAAAAAGCTACAAAATGCCATTGGGAGACAAGGGATCCCCAAAGATCATAGTCAGTTCATTTTTTTTTTTTTTTGACCCTTTACTGCCTGGCATGCAACCAACCCTTAAGAGTAGTTTTCTTCGTAATAAGACTCCCTTGCAGGAAAATCAATGTACATTTGCAATTTATTATCAGTTGTTTATAGCTTCTGTGTTAGGGACCGGGCCATATGTCCACTTGTCCTTTCATAGAGTCACATATGGTGCAGACCTGGGCACACTCTGTGCATACTGCCCTGATGTCTGTGCTTCCACAGGTGTGTCAGTCATGTTGATTTAAAGCATGTTTCTTGTTTAGTATCCACCATTTTCTCTGCCCTTACACTCTGTCATCATCCTGTTCTGTGGCGTACTCTGAGTCCTGAGGATTTAATGCAGAGAGCCCATTAAGATTGTTTCAGTGTCTCTTATTCTCTGCATAATAGCTAGCTGTGAGTCTGTATTCCTTCCCATCTGTTGCAGGAGGAAACTTCTCTGATGATGGACAAAGAAGACACTGATTGTGTGGGGGTTTCTTTTTGGGGGAGGGTGTTCTTTGCTATCTTAGGATGATTCCTTCTAGTTCTATCCATTTATCTTAAAATTTCATGATTTAAAAAAGAAAAAGTGCTGAGTAATACTCCCATGGGTAAGCACATCACATTTTTTTTATTCAGTCTTCTGCTGAGGGACATATAGATTGAGTCCAATTTCTGACTGCTTTTCTGGCTGGAGTAAACAGAGTGTGTCTTTAATAAGTCTTCAAGACTCTACATGAATCTTTGTGTTTGAGTCACTTATTCAATATTTTTATAATTCTACTTTAGAGTTTTGCTTCTGCCATGCATATAGTCCATAGTCAACTAAAATTGAGAGATGGAAGCCTTCTTAAATTTAAAACCCTAACTTGCATCTAACCTTCTTGATGTCTAAGAATGTGTCCATGCATCTCCAGGTACCAATGAGTACCTTTTTCTTATAACTTAAGATTTCTGATCATCATTTTGTCTGGCTAGTTGTGATATCTACCTTTGAAACCAGCAAAATCAGAGAAGCAACAGTTATAGGAATGACAAGGTTGAATAAAGAAGAGTACCTATTGAGTGAACTCTGAGTTAGACTACATGAAAACAAGTCACTTGAATGCAGGTTTTTTCTAGAATTGCCAAACAGGTTATACTATGGCATTTTCTGATGCCATAGCTCTGGGTTTGGGGGATAGTGCTGCCCATCTATTTAGTGTCTACTAGTCATTGTTTGGCTTTTCATACCTTCTGTAAATTTTCAAGCCTGCTGTGGTCTGTTTTCTTTTCTGTGTTAAAGATTGAACCCAGACTTGTATATTCTGATTAAGGGTGTGCTTAGTTAAGCTACCAAGCCCCTCTGGTGTGTCTATGTTAGAGTCATAGAAATAGAACTACTAAACTGTTCTAAACATTGTTCTTCTTGTCAACATGTAGTCAGATGTTTAAATCTCTTTCGGTTACTATAATAACAGTTCTGAAAATTTTGGTTCTTGATTATATTGGTAGTGTATTTATTATTTTTATAGTTTCCTTACTTTACAAATTCAGATTGACTTTATTTATTTTTTCATTTGTTTATTTTTAAATAGTAGTCAAGGAATCTGAATATGGTGGTAGGTACTATTTGGAAGGTAGAAGCAAGAAGATGGGGTGTTCAAGGTCACACTCAACTTCAGAGTACACTGATGTCTTGGCTACATGATGTCCTTTCTCAAATAATCAAAATTATTTAAAAAATAAAAACAAAGCAAAGCATGGTGGCATATTGTCAGCCCTTGGGAACAGGAGGATCAGACATTTAAGGTCATCTCTGTCTACATAGTGGACATAAGATCAGCTTGGGCCTTGTGAGATCTTTTCTCAAATAGAAAGTAAACCAACAAAAATGATAAACACACACACACACACACATGGAATTGGAAAGTCCTTCACTAAGTTTTAGCATCTTATACTACACCAGCAATATTAAGAAGTCACTTTATTCATATGCTAGAATTATTCACATTTCAAAAGGAGCAAAGAGTCATTCTATTGGAAGAGTCAATAAGGTAATGAAACAGGATGTTTTAAGAACTAGTTTCTATAATTATTTCACAATGATACTCTTGAAAATGATAAATAGAAACATTGAGAGAGAGAGAGAGAGAGAGAGAGAGAGAGAGAGAGAGAGAGAGAGAGAGAGAGAGAAATTCAAGGAATTACTAGGTAAGTTTAAAACTTAGAGATAAAAGGGAGATAATAAAGTTTTTCAGAAAGGTCAGGTGCCTGGAAGAGAGAATTTGGAGGTGATTTATCTCTAGCAAACCCATCTTCTAGAAAGTATAAAGTACCACATTAATATGTAAAAAGAAATTTTTTTCTTAAAGAAGTATTTAGCTATGCAAATTGTCTGTCTACTATATGATCATAAAATAGACAAGCTTGACACAAAAGTGTAAAATTTTTGCAGCATTCTCACTTGCTGGAATCTATATATGCTGTATCTTCTTCCAAACTAGGAAGTTGCTTCAACATGTATTCAAGTACAGAGAGAGATAAGACAACAACTATCTGGCAACATTTCCAACCAGGGAAGTAACAGAGAAGGTCAATATTGGGATCACAGTTGAGCAGGATGTCCAGTAAAGTGGAGCTCCAGTATTCTAGAGAAGGCAAAAATATCCAATAAGTAGTGATAGACTGCATGAATTCCCTTTGATTCTCAAGGTTTAAAGTGAATAATTCAATATGAAACAAAGGACCTACAGCTTTTAAAAAGAGAAATGTTCTACATCAACAGAAAATGTTTTAGGCCAGCAAACAGTGTAGGTTTGATTATTGTGGTGGATTGAAAGAGAATGACCACCAAAAGCTCATGTATTATAAGAATTGGTACCCATTTGTTAACCTATTTGGAAAGAATTAGGAGGCATGGCTTCGTTGGATAAGGTGTGTTACTTGGGACAGCACTGAGGTTTCAAATGCCTACACTAGTCACATTTCTATTCTCTCTCTCTCTCTCTCTCTCTCTCTCTCTCTCTCTCTCTCTCTTTCTCCCTCCCTCCCTCCCTCCCTCCCTCCATCCCTCCCTCCTTCCCTCTCTCCTACTTATAGATAAGCATGTAATATTTCACCTACTACTCCAGCATCAAGGCTGCCTGCCCGCAGCCACCACGCTGTTTGTCACAACAGTCATGGCTGTTTGCATTCATATTTTTATACTTTTTAAGTTTCTTTGGTCATGATGACTAGTCACAGCAAGAGAAAAGGAACCAAGACAACTAATAACTTTACATCCAGAACCAGATTAAGCCTTGTCCCAAACTCAGTCATTTTCTAGAAATTAAGAACATAAATCATTAGAGGAGAAAGAAAGCTTCTAAAGATCTACCTCTCTGTCACCTCAAGAACAATGTTGTTCCAATGACTTGATCATATAGCAATGATTCGGTGTATTTTGAAATGGTTAAGCATGAATGTATCAAAAAAAAATTTGTCCCTATGCTAAAAAATATGGTCTGACCATGACCAGTTAAAGAACAGCAATTCAGATTAGGAAACATCACTTTTACATGGGAGGGTTCACAGTTTCTTATAGTTACATTCAGACTACCTAGTTTGAAGTTAAACACAATGAGTTCTATAAGCTTCTGGGGTAACTTCAGGCAAAATCAGATGCATCATCATATTTGTTGAAATTAATGGCAGTCTCATAAACATTGGCAATATGTAAGCTAGAGTAATGTTGGAATTGTGATTTAAAGGAGAAGAAATAAGAATGATATAACTGAAAAGTATCTTAGAATTTAAATGAAAGGTCAGAGGTCAATGTTTACAACTATGTTACACAGTGTCTCTCACTAAAACTGAGATATTAATAGTAATTGCTATAACATATGTATCAGAATGTTACTAGAGTAGGAAAAGTCTTTTTTTTAATGCCCTGGATAAAAGATAATTTTTCCACCTTATGAATTTATTATTTACATAAAAGTCAACTTTCTGTGTAATATTAGTTTGTAAGTCATAAGCCATTTCACCTATCTATAGGATGGGTTGAAAGAAAACTTAAATCTCAATGCACCCCATCTATTTAAATGGTAGAAATACAAGGATTCAGTACATCCATTTTAGAGTCAAACACTATTTACTATGAAATATCTACTATTTATAATTTTCTAGTTTGGAAAATTGTACTCAGTATTATTCTGAGAGTTAAATAAAGATACATTTACAAATAATACTTTGATAACATGGAATGTAGACTTTCAATGTAGACAAGACATAGGGATTTGAAGCTTTTTCATAACTAACATGTTTTTTATTCAAAAATATGTAATATTTTGGATATAGTAAGATCAGAGCTTGGATTCCAAAGGAAAAAAATGTTTTGGAAAGGCATGGAAGAGTGAGTTATCAGGTGGGGGCAGGGAGTATGAATTGTTCTACAAACAAAATACATGAAATTGACACTATATGGCAGAGATCCAAAAAGAAAAAAAAAAAAAAGTTAAGGGACAACATGGAGATTCTTGGCTTTCATTTTATTCCCTTCCCCTGTCCATATTAAATAAGTTAATGAAGAGGAATACTGAAGCCATCCCCGCATCCCAGGGATGAAGCTGACTTAATCATGGTGAATGATCGTTTGATGTGTTCTTGTATTCAGTTTGTAACATGCTAGCAAACCTCTAAATAATTAAGTACTGACAAAAAAATTCATATGGCGTTATGCCAAAATGTCTCTAAAAATCTGTATATGTATTCCTCTTTTTTTAAAATAAAATTGTAAGAGAAAAAAAAAGAATAAAAAGATGGAAATAATCACAAATAAAGATTAAAAGAATTATATCACAAAAAAGAATACTGAAGATGAGCATTTTCTACTCCCATTTACACATGTATTCTCAACACACACATGCACACACACACTTATATTTATAAAATATTAATGTGATAAAAATTTAGGCATATTCTGAACTTTAAGATGACTACTATGTTCTTCAATTTCTATAAAAATAAACTCAAATTTCCATTTTTATACCTTCAACAATACTGTCTGTGCTATTTACTATTGCTTGCCAATATGAAGAGATCTAGACTCACCTAGACCACAGTCCTTTGGGTATGCCTATAAGGCATTGTCTGGAATAGAGTGAAATGGGAAACTGACAGTGTGCAGAACACCACACCATAGGCTATAAATCTGGACTAATAAAAAGGAAAAATCATTCTCAGCTTCCTGATCATGGATAAAATGTGACCAGCAACTTTATTCCTTGAGTCATATCTTAACTACCATGATGGACTTCTCTCAAAATGTGAGCAAAAGTAAGCCTTTCTTTATAGAAGCTGTTTTATTTAGATACTTTGTTACAATTAGACAAGTACTAATATCTTTAACCAGACACAGTATTTTCTTCAGATCCATGTTATATAGCTATAATGTGCTTTGCTTAAAGCACAATTCATATTGCCTGCCCCCTCCTGATGAGTCCCTCTCTTATGCCTTTCTAAAACCTAACATGGCTTTTACTCTAAATATATCTATTTCTCTGTAGAACAGAAGATCTGAGCTTATGATATCCAATGATTCTTTCTTTCTTTTCTTTTTAAAAAACCGTATTTATTTACATTTCAAATGTTTTCTCCTTTCCTTGTTTCCCTTCTTCCCCTCTGCCAACCCCCTATCCCATCCCCTATAATCCCTCTTCAAGAGTCTTTCTTATAATTGCTGATGTTCTTGGCTTACCAACACTCTGTCCAGAATACACCCCTTCCAGGCCTCCATCTCAAGCCCAGAGCTCTTCTCATTGACTTCTCTTCTTTGAGTGCTCAATGATATTTGACACATCTGCCTTTTTTCCTTCTGATGTTGGTAGCAGGGTGAAGACAGATTTATATGCATGAATATAATTCCAGTGTTGCATAAAATGTTTAATGAACAATACACTGAGTGAATTTCTGAATGAACTGGTGAGCAGACTGTAATTATTCTGATGATTTTTATTGGTATCAATTTCTCAGTTAACTTCACAATTTTTGTTTGTTTTGTAGCAACTTTATTGGCATCTAATTTATATACCATAATGCTCACCCATTTGAAGTCCACATCTCAAGACTTTTTTTTTTCCACATACCCTTCTCACAGTGCAGCTCTCATAGTTTTGGCAAACGACATTTCTCCTGGAAGTTTTGCTCAGGCCAACCAATGAGCTTTAACTTAAAGATGAATAATGAATGAAGAGACAAGAAGGAAAGAAGAAAATGTGACATAATCACCCCGCTGCCGCTAACAACAATGCTAACTTGAAATATGTGATGCCAATCACCAACCACGGAGAGGCAAACTTCTAAGTCAGATTTGTTATACGTCTCATCTAGAAACAAGGACGTTAATTATCTCTAAGCTTCATTCTTTACACCTTTTAATATAGCCCAGTCTGAACCCATTTTCTGCCACTATCCCAGACCACCACACACTGGGTAATTTGTAAAGAAAAGACATTTATTCATTGAAGTTGCAGAGTGTGGGAAGTTTATGATCAAAGAGCTGCATCTGTCAAGTGCCTTCTTACTAGATCTTACCATGGCAGAATGCAGGGTGTGGAGAAAGAGAAAGTGGGGGCTAGGGGATGCTGATTCAAAACAGCCTCCCTTTTTACAGCACAGCTACTCATGCATAATTTATCCACTGCAGAGCAGGAGTGAGGTGGACATTTGTACCACCTTGAGTGTACAGCCAGCCTCATGGTATAATCTGTCTTTAAAGTCCCCTGTTCTCAATACCATCACACCAACAGCTGGAAGTCAACATGCCTATGTAATGGACATTTAAATCTAGGTAATCCTTGTGTCTACTGTTATTGTGGTCTGGGTCAGTTTTTTTCAGGCTCTTGGACTTAGATCTGAAGCATTGGAAATAAGGGCTCACAGAGATTTGTAAAAGAAGCAAGATAACTTCATTGTGAACAAAGTGATAGTGCAGATTATAGAGGAAGATATTGTCAGTGCTGACAGCAGACCACAGAAGTAGAGCATCCCATGGGCTCCAGGTGATAGTCTGAGTTTTCTTATTGTGGGGTACAAAGGAAGGAAAGGCTAACTACTAAGGGGAGTAAGGGGCACAGTTTGGGAGGTTCTCTGTTTTGATTGTTTGGGTTACATAATTATTTCTGTACTGTGTGTCCTTTCCCACAATGCACTAACTCCAGTAATGCACATTCCTCCTTAAGCTTAGATATATGATTGTAAAAAGGGATCCTCCCTAGAAGCTAACTAATGAACACAGTTTTGTTGTGTTACACATTCATACAAAAACAGCTCAGGCTTAAATACCCTTTCTTTTCTTCACACCTAGTATGTTGGCTTCTATCTTTTATAGTCTTCCACAACATCTTACAGAAGACACATTGAAACACACACACACACACACACACACACACACACACACACACACACACACACACACTTTAAAGTAGAAAGGTGGAAAATCTCAGACTCAGGCATCGCAAAATCGGCCAATGGCACAGCCCCACAGAAGCAACACTAAGTGTTTGAAAAGAGCTAATCCCATGTGTCATGTATCTCAACACTTGGTACCCAGTTGATTCTGTTTGTGAAAATAATATAACCTTTAGGAGGTAATGGTTTGCTTTAAGGTTTTGTGTGAGATTTGCTGGTTGTCTATGTCTCATGACTCCCCACACAACAGATTTTATCTATCCCTTAAGACCAAAAGTTAAAATAAACCCTTCCTTCCCCAAGTTCCTATCAGTCGTGTTATTTTATCAAACAGAAAAGTAGACAATATAGGACATGAGATTCTATTACTAAGATAACTATTTTTGAGAAGAGCTTTAAGATGGCAATGAACATGGGAGTCATGAGGCTGCACAGAGAATTACATGGAACAGGCAGAGAATGTACAGAAAAGTCCACAATATGCAAATAAAGTAAACATCACACATTATGAAAATAGGCCCTCAGACTCATAAAGGTGACACAAAAACTTAGCACTTTGTACAGGCATCAATGGAGTCCCTGCTGTCTCTGTCTCTGCCTCCTCCCTCCCAGTTGTGCATGTGTGATCATTTGCTAAACCATCTCTGCTTCTGGAGCAAGTTCTTTATTTCAGTTCCTTGTTCAGGGATTCGAGAACCTAGAACCTTGACCTCACCTACAATATCACCCCTCTCCCCCATCAGAGCAAAGTGTAAATACACTCATTTTCTCTTACCATCTTTTTCTTATTTTTTTTTTTTTTTTGACATACAGGAAAACTACAGCAGCAGGTTTATGAGCCTAAGTACTGAGTAAGAAGACCACAGACTTCGGGGATTGAAAACTCTGACTGTCTGAGGCAATCATTTCTAAGACTTACAGTTTTCATTTCTCTGCTTCAAACCACAAGCAGAGATTGTTCCTTTAGCTACTTCTCATTCCAGAGGAGCAGAAGTGTGAGTGCGGCCCCCACTGTGAAGATCTATTCACCTGATGAGAAAGTGACAAACCTCAAACACCCCCAAATAACCTCACATTACATTTTACTTAGTGGCAAAATTCTAAGGAAAAAAAATAATTAGAATTGAATCCCAACCACATTTGAAGAAATAATTAGCCAAATGAAGGGGCAAAAATATTGTGCTAGTGCCTCTAATCCCATTTTGTTTCCAACACCCACAACCTACTACATCCAAGAAAGATATTGAATATGAAAGATATTGAATATGTAATTATCTGAATCTTACGATACTACCATACCTTCTTGGAATCTGGAGGTTAGTCTAATTTCTTGATTAACTGAATGTATATTAAATTGGATCTCTATGAACTTGGGGAGTTGTCCACCTGTAATTATCAGCTTGTTAATTTTGTGTTAATGTCTACACCTATTAACCTGACAGTGCTTAATTTCTCACTTCTGTCATTTAGTGTTTACCCATGTATATTCACATTCCTGGGCCCGTCAAAATAAAGCATTGCTTGTCAGTATTCACAGCTATGCCAGCTACGTCGTGGGCATCTCAGTGTTCTTTCTATTGTTCTACTGCCTACATAATCGTCAGCACCACAGTTCCCCACTACAGTTGTCAGGTACTATTTATTGATTGCAAGGCCATCTACTTTGCTGCAAGGATCCTTTTGTGGAAAGGCTGGTTCTATGGCAAAGTCATTCCCTCTGCAAAGCAGCAGTTGAGCAGTGTGCTTGCTGCATTGTGTTCTCCACAAGCGATAATTGGCTGCTTTGCAATCCTTTGGCCCAACTCTGCCTAATTTGTAATGCACAAGGCTCTGTTCAAAAGAATAACATATTCCATTTCTGTTTACAGAACTAATGTGTGATGCAAAGTAAGATAGAAAATAAGATTGGTCCCTTATTGGTGATAATTATAGCAACAATACTGAGCAAGAGATAGAAGGATTGGATAAAAGCAAATGAACTTACTCTTGAAATTGAGTTTACTAGATGTAATCATATAACGAAGTACAAATCTCTTAGCTGTTCAATTAAAACTACCTTATTTATCCCAATAATTTAGGAGTCCACTTTTATATTATTTTGCATAAAGATTTCAAACAATTTCCATAAATTTGCATTTTTGTTCAAAAAGCCCTAATGTCAATTATGTAAAGTAAATGTAATTAATTACTACATTCCATAGCAACTGCGTTACAATCTCCTTTATTTGGATTTGGAGACATCAGAATGCCTCAGCATAGGAAACCATGCTTTGGTAACCTAGAAAACTTCAAATTATAGCCTACTAGTTTTCAACTAGAAGATAAGATGGGAATTCCAGAAAGTTTCATATATATGGAATTCATATATATTAAATAGATAAGAAACTGCATTTCAACAAACTTAATTTAATTAAAAAATAAACAGCATGATCTAGCAGTGCCAAAGTCATCGTTTGAGTGTAGCCTTCCTTTTGCTTTCTAAGTTTTGACTCATAATAGTCTTCTGGTAAGTCTGATTCTGTGCTTCCCAACACATCTCTCTGCTATAAGACAGGTGAGAATTCTTATGTTATAATCTGAAGCTCCCTTATCTATTTCAGGGTTTGTTCAGAAAGTGTCACAATGTGTTGTCTTTCTAAGCCTCTATGGGGCATGGGCCTTGTGGTCCACTATATGTTCATTTAGTCTTTCACTGAAAGCCTGTGTCCTGCTGGACCACAGTGTGCACTTGCAAATGTGAACCACTGGTTGGACACAAATGGATTGAAGGGCTGTCTTGTTTTCTCTGTTGTCTACTGTGTTTTCAATGCAGGGATACCTTGTGTAGCCCTGGCTGTCTTGGAACTTTATTTGTAGACCATGCTGTTCCTAAATTGAAAAATCTGGCTTTGTCTGATTCCAAAAAAGCTGGGGTTAAAGGTATGTTGCACCACAACCAGAAACTGGAGGATATATATATATTTTTTTTAACAGGAAATGTTGAGAAGTCTTATTTGGGCTGTCATAGATTACTAGCGAAATTGGTGTCAACTTCAAGGGTTCTTTTCTCATTAATAAAATAATTTAAATACTCACTAAAAAAGAGGCAGGAGGGTAACTTTGTAAATCTTTTAGAGAAAAAAACCTCAGGCAGGCAATATATAAATCTCAACGTCTTGAAGAAGAAGACAGAAACAAAAGATGTTGTTAGGCCGGTAGCTTATTAGTGGAGGCCAATCAAGTAGCTACAAGGCAGAGGTTGTGGGCTAGAAGAGCCTCAAAGAAAGAATGAGAAACAACATAGTCTCTAGAAAGCATGCCCCAAACATGCCCAATACAGGAAACGATGAACAACAGATGGCAGGAATGAGAAAAGCAATGCTTGTCAGAGTAATTCAGAAAAGTCAGCAGATCCTATCATAGTCAGATGGGCTTAATTGCCTAAAACTGAAGGTTAATACAATGATCTCTTTGGCCTTGTTCCATTCCCATCCCAAGGCAGTGTTCCATGTTACTATTTGCAATGCATCCTGTTGCCTATGCTGAGCTCTCTGTGTTTCTTCTGAGTCCCTCTCACATGGACTATTCAGATTAGAACTGCGTAGAGGCCAGTGTTCTAGTGACAATAATACAAATTAACAATTACCTTTAGTGTCTACTTTCAGTCTTTTGCTATTTGCAAACATAGACTTCATAACTTAATTTTTTTTAAAAAAAATCAATAATGAAGGTTTAAAGGAAAGATAATAATTAACTATACTAGGCATTTCAATGGAGTTACCTTAACTCCTTGTGTACACAATCTTTAATTCAGTGTAGACTAGAGAAGAAGATAAATGACTGTTATCTCAAGTCATTTAGTGCTTCAAGCTGCTTATGACTTTGCTTCATATTGTGAACTTCAGTTTCTGGAAAGCTCCACGTACACTGAAGTTCTCCAAAGGCTGATTGACTTGTTAAAATTCAGTGTTTAGATAAAGGTTGGAATGTTGGAGATGTCTTGGTTACTCTTCTATTGCTATGAAGAGACACCACAGTCATGGCAACTCTTATAAAAGAAATTGTTTAATAGGAGATGGCTTACAGTTTCAGAGGTTTAATCCATTATCATCATGGTGGGAAGCACATTGGTAACAGGCTGACATAATGCTGGAGACATAGCTGAGATTATGATATCCAGACCTACAAACAGCAGAAAGAGAGAAAACACTTGGCCCATAGTCAGTGAAACACTTCATCCAACAAAGACCCACCTCCCAATCCTTCTCAAGCAATACCACTGTCTGATTACTATCAAATATATAATCCTATGCAGACCATTATTATTGAAGCCACTGAAGAGACCGACTCAAGTTATCTCTGTCTATCTTTAGCCACCTTCATAGCCATTCATTGCCGACATCTGTGTCTAAGTCATCATCCTCGTGACTACTGAATGAAATATTTAGGGTTGTATTAGCTTAGCATACCACTAGCTGCCAGAAACCCCAAAGCCAAGTGGTCATCCAGTAGCACTCAAGGCCTATAGCAGAGTTTTCTTCAGTTTGCTGCATCCTGTCTACCTACTATTTTCACCAGTGCAATGAAATATATATATATATATATATATATATATATATATATATATATATATATATGTTCATGACTTTCTTTTTCTGTAACTACAAAATAAAATAAAACAAACAAAAAAAACCCCCCACAAACAACATTATGAATCTGTTACCACATTACAAGATGGAATTTGGGGGAAGCTGAATTAGTAATTAGTATTCCCATGCCATGGTCACTCAAAACAAACTATTTCATTCCTTTGAAATAAGAGCCATGATTTTTACATCACTTTTTAATTTAAACAAATTCTTTCATAAATGTCTTCATAGAATTTAGGTATATACTCTCATCCATTGTCATTGATTGGGAGTCTGGGGGTGCATAAGGAGCTTCTACAGCTGGGACCCACATTTTGTCTTTTGCTTCTTTTCAGTTACCAATGACAGCACTGTGAGGATTTGGTGGCCCTGGGGTGGTAGGTCGTAAAATGGGGCAAAAGTTTCCAGACCTATACTCACGGGACTCCCTGACATTCTGTACTTAAGTTCTTATTTGAAAGGATGACAGGTAGCTGTACAGCTGCCAAATTCAACTGCACTAAAGGCAGAGATGTCTTGTGCATTACATAGAACTCTTTTATAGATTGTGGCTGAGGCCTATGAGGTTGGAACAGGGTTTAACAAACAAACAAACAAATAAAGGTGTCCTGACCTAGTTGGCTGTGCCTTCTCGGAAACTGCATATAGAATTAAGTGTTGCCATTTTTTTTTTATATAAAATACTATTATAGCTTACAAAATTTGTTACATAATAATATATGATAAATACATGAATTTTTTCTTTTTCTTTCTTTCTTTTTTTTTTTCTAAGAAAAACTGAAGCTTTTACATTTTGGCCTTCCATCTTTTTGAGCTTCATAGGGTCTGTGAGTTGTTTTTTAATATTTTTTTTTTTTATTTTTTGGTTCATTCTTCATCTTGGAGCTAGAGGTTATTGAAATCATTGTTTCTTATAAATCAAATGGGTCATGTAGACTTTCTATCTTGAAGATTTGTAAGTGCTACATTCATGATGTTAAGTCAGTGGTGAAACCAAATCCCATTGTCTATCATTTTTAAATTATTTTATTTTATATCTTTTGTATTTACATTTCAAATGTTATACAATAGTATAACTTAAATATCATGAACCCCACTTTTGATGGAATGAATTATTTAGAAATACTCGCTCATTTACAAACCTCATGGCAAGACAGTTCCATAAGCTGTAACCAAATCCCATATGTTCCTTAGCTGCAATGATCGCTAGATTCTGTTACCAAATACAGGAGAAGGCTTTAGGATTCTGAGCGATGGGGAAGATCTGAGTTACCAGAGACAGGTCAGTACTCCATGCCTACTCCATCTTCATCTGGAGTACAAATATTTTCTGTAATCAGTTCTTAAGTTTCTATGGTTGGTTCTTGAGGAAGCTATTGGAGGTAACTAACTCCTGAAGAATTAACATTTGTGAAGGTCAAAGAGAATCTGGGTTGGTAAGTGTGCTTCTTATCAGGCACAAATCTAAGTGTTTCAACAGATGGCCTCGGTGTCTATGAATCCATCCCTCTAAACTGTGCTGCCCTGAAGACCTAAGATGCATACCTTGGAGCAAAAGTGTTCCATGTATCCTGATGTTAATCAAGTAGACAGTTTCAGATGAAAATATCATTTCTATGAAGCATCGAATTTCACAAAGCAAAGTCACCACTGACATTCTTGGTAGGTATTCCTCTTATTCACCTATCTATACTAGTTTCTTTTATATACTAATTTATAAAATAGATTGCATCTTGGAGTAAGATCAGATGAAAGGTTCTTTTACTCACCCAATTTTTATATGGCATTTTGATTTTCTTACATATATATAACATTGTATATTTGCACTTTGTTATTTATTTATTTATTTATCTATTTATTTATTTCAGGACACATATACCACAGAACATGTATGGAGGTCAGATGAATGAATTTAAAAGTCAGTTGTTTCTTGTATTCTGCTTTCTGGGGTTCGAACTCAGGCCTTCAGGCTTGTAAGGCAAAGTGCTATGGCAGCTGAGACATTCCAACAGTCTGATGTGGAGAAGTCTGTAAAACATGCCCATTATCTTCAAGTTGACATCTGAAAAAAAATAATGTCTACTAAGGTCTGTTAAACTCTATGTTATAGTATGTAAAATAAAAACACAGACTCGATAATGTTTGTGGAGAACCACATTAAATAGCAGATTATCTTTCTTTTTTCTTTTTTTTTTTTTTTTTTGTACCAATTTTTGGCCCCAGATCATACATGTGCTCTACATTAGCTTTGCCAGAAATATCTCTATGTTTCTTTATTTTGGTCCAAGAATGATACGTCCTTTGACCACAGAGGCCTTGTTTATTGGAGAAGAGTAATAGGAGTTAGGGAAAAATTGGAGCCGTGATTACTTTGACAAATAAATATGGCTTGAGTAAGGCAAAGAAAGGTGTAAAGACTTTCCCGACTAAACCAGATAATAATGTCATCTTAAGTTCTAGAAATTGAGAGGTAGAGACAGGAAGATGAGAAATTCAAAGCTTAAAAAAAAGAAAGAAAAAAAAAAAAAAAAAACCAACTCTACAGAGACTGTTAGACCAACTTGAGCAACAAAAAACAAGCCCATGCAAAGTATTTTAAAAAAACAGAATCTGCAATATAAGTTTTAATTTTTCTCCCAAGCGACTTCCACACAATCTGATATTAGCAGTAAGGCACTTGAATAAGCCAATATGGATGGATTTCAGGTTGAACTACTGTCAGAGTAAAATATCCTATGTCTATGCCAAAGTGTTATTTTGAAAACATATGTTAGAGTTATTATTATTTTAATCAGGTGTTAGGGATGAAACCTTAGCTTTTTTGTGTGACATATCCCCAGTCCTGTGCCCAAATTTGCTTCATCTTTCCCATCTGGAGGATACCATATAGTGAGTGTGCACTACATTTTGTTGACAAAAGGTGCGATCAATATTTAGAAGTTTCATTAAGGCTGCCTCACAATGGACATTCAGGGTTAAAACCAGTTCTGGCGCCCGAGGAAATGCATCATGACAAGAGCCTGTGTTCATACTTAATTAACCTCATCTCCGAAGTGGTTCACAATGGGTATATCCCTCAGCCTTTTTTGTTTTGTTCTGTTTGTTTTTTGGCTGCAACAATAAAAGCCTATCGTGAACAATGGAAGCAAGAGTAAATTTACTGGAAAGATATTGGGTATCTCTCGAAATAAATGTACACACCAGAAAACAAGATCACACTTAAGGAGTTCCAAACAGAACAGAGGCTATCGGGACAGAAAGACTATTCAGCCAGGATATCAAGACAGTACGGTTGGAATAAATGAACATTGTTCCTTCTTTTGGATCTTAAATCTGTCTTGCTGGGATTCAAAGTTCCCAGACAAAGAGTCTGATTAAGTCTAATGCTCACTTACTGTCCTTCACAATGTGCTGCAGAGAAAAGACTTGGCCAAGGCAGCCTGCACTGGTTCTGAGGAGCTCAGCAGCCTTTAATTCTTGTGCAGGGGGAATGAGTGAATTACAGTGCTGTTCCCACTCCAATCAATGAAAAGAAATACAGGGACTTCTGAAAAGCACCTAGAGGTGACCACGAGCAAAAACAGCAAATAAACACAGTATAAGTGTGCCTTCTTTAGCAGCTTTTACATGTCGTGTCCAAAAGGAATAGGGAGAGAATCTCTGAATGTGGCCAAAAGTGATTGCCTGTGGGTGAGGAAGAGGTAAAAATATGGGCCCTCCTTCCCCCCTCCCGCCTTCCCTTCTTCTCTCTCACGCACACTTACACGCACACGCACACACACACAAGCACACGGGAACACACACAGGGCGGCAGGAGGGAGGGAGGGAAGGAAGAAGAGAGGGAGAGGGAGACAACTAGAAACATAGAGAGATAAAATCCAGAAAGCAACCAGAGTTTTCAGAGAGAGCATTTCTACAAAAGAGAGAAATCCCACTTCTGGAAGGGAGAAGTTTTCATATATGAAACAAACGAGGACCCTAGTGAGTTTCTTTGTGTTTTCCCTTTGTCTTTGAACTATTTTCCCTGGGTGCTTTGAAACCCAGCTCCACTTATCAAAGCAACTGTGCTCCCTCCCGACCCCCACTCCCCCGCATTGCAGGCTCCTCTTTCAATTTTCAACAGCCATCTATCTTAAAGAGGGTATCTAGAGATTTAAATGAAGCTAAAACAGTCTTGAATCTTGATTATGAATGGCTAAGAAGAAACCAATACCGGAGCTGGCGAAGACGTGACCAGTTTAGGAGTCTCCCGTTTCTGTTACTAACAAGTCACAAGAACACTGTAATTCGAATTCATTCGGGAAGCTCAGAGGAAACAGTAAGGGAAAAGCAGCAGGCACCGAGGTGTTTCAGGAGGAGAGATTCTTCTGTGGGCTAGTCATGTTCTGAAGACTTCCCTAAATTTAAAACCCAAACTCAAATCAGTGTCAGAGGCTGGCAATCCCATTCCAGATCTGAGCCAATCAATTCTTACCGTGCGATAAAGCTGAAATTTTGCTGATTCAGAATCCTGTAGCAAGAGAAGGGATTCTGATAATCCTGCCATGAGAATCCCGTTGAAATGATTATCCAGGAAGGTGGCATTTGTTATTATATTTTTGTAGGAAGGACCAGACTGCCAGAAACTTCTCTAAACCTCAAAGAGGAAGGAAAATACAAGGAATACACTGAAGCAACAATCTAAAGCTAAACTGATACATGTGTCTTGCAAATCCCAGCCAGGGTCTGTTATTCTGCCCCAGAGTCTGCGAACGGCTTTGGATCTGTGTAGAGTATGTAAGAATTCACTGGAAACCTACAGATTTAAGTGTTTCCTGAGGTGCGATCTTAGCCATCCTCTGTGTTCACGCCTGCGTTCAGCCTTCTTGTCTACTACTATACTAAAAACTTTCAATGCATCAGAAGGAGATTCTCACCTTCCAGTTTAAAAGTGACAAGAAGTTTTGATACAGATCTGCATTGGATGATGTGAAACCTTTTTCTAAACATGTGCGTTTATGCCTCTGGCTAACTCCAAGCCCAGTCATCGGTCATCTGCAGGGAGGAAGAAGAAATTTACAGGGCACTTAGCTATGGTGTCTTGTGAAAGAAAATAGCTAATAAAAAAAGCTTTCCTCTCTTAGCCTATTAAATTAAATGATTTTATATAAAAAGACAAAGCCTTTATTAAAAATATTCTTTAGCTAATATCAGTGAGAATGTGTCAGAACACTGGCAGGGAAAAATAAGAGAAAGCAGGTCTGAGATGGATGAGTTTGGAACATTCTGGACAAATGACAGTCTGAAAAGTCTTACAGTGGTTCTTGTTCAGATGTCCTAAAATATAGGCAGAAAGAAAAACAAAGAGCGAAAGTCTCCAGGCCTTTGCAGAATCCCCCCCTATTTTGCTACCAACTCTTTGTTCTTTCCCACAAAGTTTCAACATCAAGTAGACAGGCGGACATGTTCCATTTAGTCACTAATGTTGATTTTCTAGCACAGAAGTGAAACTCGGAGCTGCCTTGGCCCGAAACCTGCCCTCCACTTGCAAAGCTGAAGACAGACAGTTCGTTGGTGCTCCAGTCAAACCCATTTAGAATGGATCCAGAATCATGCCACATTGAGTTTCCTCTCAATGCTCTGTGAGAAGAACTATGTTGTTGCCAAGCATCTAAGTTAGTCAGTGTTATTCCAAGATGGAGTGAACATGTAACGTAAATATTACATAAATTTTACACACACACACACACACACACACACACACACACACACACACACACACACACACAAGTATATATGCTATAATTTGCTGACCTAAAGGGTGTATTATTGGGGGGGAGACCTGTCAATTTTCCCAAACCTGCCTATGAATATAATGTTAAGTCTACCGTGAGGTAGCATGTTTTATATTACAATCTATATGTAAAGGAATCACATGCAGAGTCAGGCAGGGAAATATCATGCAGTAAGCTGGATGATCATTAACAGTTTAGCGGTAGCCGCTCTTTTCTCACTACATTTGAATGTAAAATGCTTTTGGCAAACACTTACGCCATTAATGGTTTCCCAAGATGCTCTTCTGATGAGTGACTCTGTGTCTAGGAGACATGTCTAGGAGGACAGTGGACATTACAGTGTCCTCTTAGGACCTGTGCTGTACAGTCAAGGAAACTGTATGAATTTTAAAGGGACTCTTGGGTGAAACAGAAGTGAATGGGCCCATGGGAGACAAGTTTTGGTATCTCTACTTTCTACATTTCTGAATGAGGGTGTTTGTCACAGGAATCAAGTTTATCTCTGAATATTCAAAATTACCTCTACCCACTGTGTGCTGTTCTAAGTGTGTTCACATTGGATATGAGCTTTAAGCCCATCCAAATTCTTCACAATATATGTTCTTACTGACAGAAAAATATGTCAGGCAGTAGATTGAGGAGGGCCAGGGCTGGCTAACCAAAAAGGTATCTAGACATTTAATCATTACACTAAACAGAATAAAAACTCTCAGTCACGTATCTTTCAGATAAACTACTAATTTTTTTTACATTTACTTAGAAACTGTTTTAATACTACACATGGTCACTTCGGTAAATCTGTTCTTATATTTTCAAATGCAGATTCAATGACAGGGACAGGGAGGGATCAGAAGCCTGTGCCATTTATCTCAGCAATGGAGGGTTCTTTACCAATGTTGTGGCTCACACAGTGTCCCTAACATCCAGGCTAGAGAGGCTTCATATGAGAATTTATTTAAAATGCTTTTGTTAGTCTATGAACTTTGAATGAAGTTTTAGCAAAAAAAAAATTAAGCAAAAGGAATATTTGAATGAATTATAATTTTGACAGTTTTTTTTTTTTTTCTGGTAACCAATATTCTAAGTAGCAAAGGAGTATTATCATTTTGGGGAAGAGTTTCAAGAGATGTCTTCTCTGTGTAGCCTCAATTAGATTAGAGCTCTCTCAGTAAACTAGATTGTCTCACACTTAGAGATCCGCTTGCCCCTGTCTCCCATGTGCTTGGATTAAGGACAAGTACCACCACCACCACCACCACTACCACCACCACCACCACCCAACAGCAAGGAGGTATTCTTATAGTGTAGGTATCTGGAGGACAAATGGATGGCACTTGTAAATGACATTTTTATTACCTAATTTGCTTTAGACTTTAAATCTATAGAAAGGAATGCTTATTTTAATCTACATTCTTTTAAAACTACTTCAATGATACATGATCAACCTGTTAGGAGCTGTACATATTTAGGCACGTACTTAGCTGTACATGCTTCAAAATGGGTCCGAGGGTGAACATGCTTGAAATGCAGTCCTGAGAATCTGAGTTCATCCTTAGAACCCCCATAAAAAAGCCAGATGCAACAGTGTACATCCATACATCTATACAGTATACATCTTCGCATTCCTGAGAGGAAATGATAGAGATGCAAAAATCACCCAAAAAATTGAGGGTGGTACCCGGACTATGTATTACAGCAGAAACCAGAGAGATCTTGCCTCAGAAAAGAGCTGAACCCCAAAGTCATTCTCTGAATTCACCCATATACCTGAGCACTGATTTACTCTACACCTCACAGAAATAATAACTAAGTAATTATCTTGAAAGTTATAAAGGAGTCATACATATTTAATGCATGTTCTTATATTTCTGTGTGTATGTATATAACCATGAACCTAAGAAGTCCTCACCCCCTTCAGAACCATAAACATACACCTCTCTTCCAATGTTTTCCACCCCTTTACTACTGTCGTTTATTAAAAGCAGATTTTAATTATAGAATATAGTATTATTAATTATAGGCACTGTGGCATGCAGTAAGTTTCCAGAATTTATTTAGAGATACAAGAGTTTTCTAATTAAGAGTCTTGCTAGGCACCCTGGGAGTATGAATTCCCGAGGAGATGAGTCACATGAATGTGGATTATAGCTTAACCAGTTAACACTCTTAACAGTAACTGTACTCTCTTATTCAGCATATTCTAAATTCCATTCATCTCACTAATGGAAGACAACTCTTGCCATGCTGGCTTAAATATAACCAAGTGTTACATTTGCTTTCTTGTCCTCCTAGGCTGCTCAGTGTTTGGAAATCTTTACCAATTTTTGAATGCCTGCATAGAGTACTGCCAACTCTGTATAAAACAATGTGTAAAAATAACATATATTCCTGCATCATAATAAGGACTTCAATCTTTAAACTTATAGAAGTTGATGATGGAGATACACTTCCTTCCCTTTTGCATATATACTTCTGTCTTAACTGATTATGATGACCTCTTGAGACTTAGTATTATAGCTCCATTTATAGCACACTTCCCCAAAACTGTTTTATTGGTGGATTAAGGCTGCCTCTGGGCTAATACATTACTCATTGTAGTGCCTTTTCCCAAGAAGAATTTTGCAAACTCAATGTGCATCAAGACATTACCCCATTAAAAGTAGCCAACTAAGAAAAAGAGTCACTATCTTCACAAATTCCATTCTTTGCTTTTAAACCATATAAAGTGAATTGATTTAATTCTGTATTGATGTTAAACTAAGAAAGAAAAAAAATAAAGAAAGCAAAACTTCACATGGATATTTAGGCAGATCAGTTTGTAAAGGCATCTGCCGCCAGCCTGATGACCTGAGTTTAGGAGAGAACTTATTTCCACAAGTTTCCCTCACAGCTCATGCAATTACACACATGGACATTCAATAAATAAATAGTAAAATAAATACTTTGAGTATTTACTAGAAGGTAGGTTTCTGTGTTAAAAGTCTGCATCATTTAATTTTCATGTAATTTACTCAAGAAGATATTGTTTTAGCTGCCCATACTGGGGAAACCAATTACAGCATTTTGTCATAGGTGTCTGTTTACAAACTAGATGCGTACCGTACTATGGGTCATTAAATTAAAACTTCTGTTTTAATCTACCTATGTCCTACAACTATTATCAGTGCTCCCCTCCCAACTCTTTGTTTGTTTGTTTTGAGGCAGGGTCTCACTGTATAATTCTATCGGGCTGAAAGTCTGTGTGATGAACAGGCTCAAAAAGATCTGCCAAGTGCTGCGCTTATAGGCATGAGATACCACACCCAGAAGTTCTTTATTTATAAATGCATAAGCATTGCTCTGCTCTTATTTGATTTTGAACCATTGTCACACTGTGATCCTCTCTAATATTTTCTCTGACATAATTCACCAATTGACTCTCTGCAACACCAATGGAAATGGTTTTGTAGTTTCCTTGACAGATCCTTTTCTCAAGCGTTAACTACTAGAACTCCACAGGGGCTTGACCCTCCCACATGCTACCATCTATCTGCACTATCCATTTCAGTAGTGTTAATCTTAATACCTCCCAAAATTTTGACCTATGTCTTTATTTTTTGCAGGTTTGTTGTAGCTGTTGTTGCCTTCTGGAATGTAGTACCCCATCAGACATTCATAGTTTATGCATTTTGAACTGTACAAGTTTCCATAGTCCAAACTTTCACTGACAATTTTTACCAATGACACAAATTCCTATTCTTCATTCTATCCTCTCTTCTAGAGCCTGTGTCAGTTCAGGTATTACTATAATATTTTTTTCTGAAACAAGGTTTTTCAAAGATGCCCAAACTAGTCTAGAATTTGCAATCTTTCTGCTTTCGTCTTTAGACTTCTAAATATTATTACACAGAACTATGGAAATGATATGATTTGTAAAACATTGGGTAGAATAATTATTGTGTTTCTGGAAATAGTTATATGAAAAACTTTGAAAAATTAAGTGGCTTGGATACAGAATTAACTTTATAATCATTAATCAAGGAGAGACATTTGATATGAATTTGAAAGTCTAAGCCTGAAGGGTTATAAGTGTTCAGTGAGAGGAAGAGCAGAAGAGCTCTAGCTTTGGAGGGCAGATCTTTATAAATACAGAAATATCAGAATGTGTTTATTGCCACAAGTAGACTAGAAAAGAGCCAGGCTCTCTCTCTCTCTCTCTCTCTCTCTCTCTCTCTCTCTCTCTCTCTCTCTCTCTCTCTCTCTCTCTCTCTCTCTCTGTGTGTGTGTGTGTGTGTGTGTGTGTGTGTGTGTTTGTGTGTGTGTTTGTTTGTTTATGTTTATGTGTGTATGTGTGCATATGTGTGTTGACTTTGGGCAGCTTTCAAGATTCTTTAAACCTTATTTTTAAGTTATTTTATTGGATACTCTTTGTATTTACATTTCAAATTCCCTCCCCCTCAACTTGTCTCCATGAAGGTGCACCCACTCAATCTTATTTTTTGAGATGGGTTCTCTCATACTGAACTTGCAGTTCATCTGTTCAGTTAGGCCACCTAGCCAATGACCATTAAAGATATTAAGGTCTCGGTTAATCCCCTCTTCCCTATCAAGTTAAAAGAAAGCCCCTCTGCATATGGCTTTTTAAATGGTTTCTGCAGATTTGAACTCAAATCCTCACTCTTAAGGATTAATTACTTTATATCCAGAGCCATTTCTCACAAGATTTTATTTTACTGTGCAACTCTACTTGGCAATCATATTTTGAACAAAACAAATTACTAGTAGCAAAAACATTAAGAAGCCAAGGTTTATGTCTGTCAGTAATTACACCTGTTTGATATAATACAATTCACATAAGACTCTAAGACATCAATATGATTTTGTAGATGTTAATTATGTTTCAAATGACTTCATGACAAAATTATCTGTCCATCAGAGAGCCTGCATTTTCACATTATAAAATCTATTGAATCTGAATTTATATGAAAATAATAAGAATCAAACTTATTTCACAATCACCATCTTATTTAGCTAAAAATAGACAATGGAACTTACTATGCAAGTTTTTCTATTCAAAGTTTTATTTGTATCTTTTAATTTCATGCATATAGAGAATGAGTCTTCATCATACCTGCCTTTTGCTCTTCCCCTTCAACTCTTCCAAAATTTCCTCCAACTCATCTCCCTTTAAACTTTATAATTCTTCCTTATAACTTATTGTTTATTTCAATTATTATAATTTATAATGCTTTTGACTGGACTTTCAATATTGGAGCAGAATTATACACCAAAAGGAAAATAACAGGCATTAGCCTCGTTGGATTTGTATTGTACTTTCAGAGCACTTCATTCTGGGCAGATGTTGAAGAAAAACAAAAAATAAGTGGAACAATGAATCACTCCATCCATTAAAGTTATAGTTTATATCATATTTTTAATGAAACCAATAATTTGTAACTAACACATTAAAGACAGATATACTATATTTTAACTGTGGGATTGAATTACTCAAAGACAGCTTTTTCTGCATTGATGTACTTGAGTCTAGAGATGATTGAAACACATTTCACGCATCACCAAAGAAAGAGTAGATCTTGAAGAACAAGCAAGAGGTTGAGAAGATAATGAACAGGGTCCTAGAATCATGTGAGCCCTAGTGGATTCTGGATAAAATGTTAATTACATCTTGTACATTTTATGCTTTTAATTTTCATAGCAGCCCTTGAAGGTATATCATGCTATTTACTTGAAGGTGAATAACAGAAGCTTCAAGAAGTGAGACAATTTGCCTGCAGCATACATCTTGTACTTGGCAGCCACCTGGGTGAATTACAGGCCTTTCTTGTACCAATGGTTATGAATGCCTTCCCAACAGAATAGTGCAGAAGTAAGGAATGCCAAGATAAAAGAGAAGTACAAGGGAGGATGTTCATGTGAGGGTTGATATGAAGAAGTATTGGCAGGCATCACAGAGATGAGGCATTCCCTTACAGGTAGTTCAGAGTTCAGGGCTGTTTTTGAGTCCATTCTTCTTTAATGGAACAACACCCAGAATCCCCAGAAAATAAACTCTCTTAACATCCAATTGCTGATATTATCCCTAATCCTTTACCAAATCTATTAGCAGATTGTTGCAATTACATTTCAAATGTGTCTATGTCTTTGAGTATCTACTTCTGTTAAAATCAATATTTCTACCTTTAGATTATTTTGATCCTTACCTAAATCTGTCTGTCTATCGATCTATCTGTCTATCATCTATCTATCTATCTATCTATCTATCTATCTATCTATCTATCTATCTATCTAACTTTCTGTCTGTCTATCCATGTATTTATCCATACATACCATTTTCTATTTTAGTTATATATATATATATATATATATATATATATATATATATATTTCCATTCTAGTTCATATAAAGCTTGATCTGCATATTTATGTCATAATCACTATAACACTGTTAATTTTATATCTATGTGGATCTATTTCTAAATCCAGTTGCATGATTGTTTCTATACCTAAATGCCTGCGCATACTTTCAGGGCTCCATACTTAACTTATTCAAGTCCATGTGTGTTTATCTCCACTTGTGTTCATTTTAAGTGTACTCGTCATGCCATGAACCTAGCAAAAGTTTTCATCAACTCTTACTTTCACTGCAGTCACCTTACTGTTCTTGAACCTGAATTCTTTTTCAATTTTTTTATATATGAAGAATTTCATACTTGAGTATAATTACACCACTTCCGCACCTCCCCCTCCAACTGCTCCCATGTCCCTCCTTCCCTCTCAAATTTAGTATCCCTTCTTTATTATTTTTGCATTTATCTATATTGATAGGCAAATATATAACAATATGTAAATAATAATAATTATTATTACACACATGCAGAAAATCTATTGAATCTATTTAGTGTTATTCATATGCATATGCACTTAGGGTTGACCAGATAATCTATTGGGAAACTAACTCATTCCTAGAGAAAACTTATTCTTCTTCTCTCTTTGCAGGCATTGATTGCCTGTAAACTTTCATCTAGGAGTAAAGCCTTGTGAAATGTCTCTCATGAGCATTGGCATATTATCTGAAATTTCCATTCTGCAGATCTAATCAAGGCAACCAAGCTGTCATGATAACATGGGTGAATCTCACCTGTCATGTCTAGACCAAGTACTGTTTATAGTTTTCAGTGGTTTTTCAGATATTTAATAAGTTATTGTATTTCCAACAACTTCCAGTGCCTTTGTTTATACTAAGGATAGCATTGACATTCATGCCTGGGGTTTATTAATTCTACTTTTCTATTTACCTTTTAATGTCTGTTTCTGGGTCTTTAAGCTCTAAGCTACCCATGAAGTCACCCTTTCCTTAAATACAACAATCACTTGCTAGTCAGATACTTTTTAGTCCCTTGGTCTAGCATGGTCTACTCTAAGAAGGCATCTGCACTTCAGTCTCCTATTGTCATTTAGTACTCAGTTCTCTTGTCATCTAGTGACACTGTATCACCCCATGCTGTATCATAGGCCCTGTGGTTGATTACATATGACTACTTATACCTTTAAAACCATGTCCTTTAAGGTGAAGCTTCATACCACCTTCTTGAATCTAGAGTCTGTCTGTTGTATCAAGAGGAGAGCCAAGAGGGGTCCTCTGTCTAGCTCGAGGCTCTGGCATGAAGAGACTGGAAGTTTTTTCTCTGGCTGGAAGCAAGCCTCCATATAATTACTGTTACTGTCTTATGAGGACTGTGCTTTAAGTAGCTCAAGTTACACTGAGAAATTCTGGAGGCAGAAATGTTGTAGAGACAGAGAAAGAGACAGAGGTACACAAAAGAGAAGGAAAAGACAGTGACAGAGATAGGCAGAGAAAGTGAAAGAGAGAGAGACAGAGAGAGACAGAGAGAGAGAGACAGAGAGACAGAGAGACAGAGAGAGACAGAGAGAGATCTGGCAAGCTCTCCTTTGAAAGTTAGTTTGAATGACTGGGGAAGTTTCTCTTATTACCAATGTTATGTAGATAGCTGAGTCCTTCTAAGATAGTTTCTTATTTAATTTTTTAATTATAATGTTGTTAGAGGTCACAGAGACCTAGAGTAGGGTGTCACATGGTAATTTCTGGTCAGGAAATGCATCTAGTGTAGTTTGAACACCACACTAAATTTCCATACTACGTACATTGCCTGAAATCTCTTCCCCCTTCCCTCGTTTCTATTCTCTCTGTTTACCATTGTTCTCCTTTCCTTGCTTCATCACCTCTGTGCTCTTATTTTCATTCTTTTTGATTTTACATCTAATTTATTTATTTGGGGTTATACCCGTGTGAGCATATGCATGCCATAATACGCATGCAGAGGTGACAGGAGTCATCTCCCTCCTTCTACCCTGTTTATCCTAAAGAATAAAATAGGATCATCAAGCTAGGCACAGGACCCTATCTCACTGGGCTATCTCGATGATCCTCTCCATTTCCTCAAATTTCTGTTTGAGCTACATAGTTAGGAATTTGTAATGTTTCTTTTCCATTGCATGTCTAGCACCTAGGAGTGTTCCCTATGGATAAAGTGAATCAGAGACTGTATTAAATTGATGAAGTTAGCCATGTGAGCAATATTAAAAAAAATATGGCTGCTCATTACTCTATCAAAAGTAGAACAGCCAGTCTGTGTACAAACAAATGTGTTGCTAAAAATTTACAACTGTAGGTGGGGAAAGAGTACATGGTCTAACCAATCCTGAAGTTTTATAATAAAATGAGTTTCAGGAAAACAGGATAACTGAACGGGCAGGATATTATACATCTCTGCTCTTCCAGCATATCGAACTCAGTGGGATTACCAACAGTAGGCTGAGTGTTGTAATGAGCTTTAAAGAGAGATAAAAATATCCCCAAGTTTCACAGTAGCTTCAAGAATAGGCTCTAGTTGGTACATGGAGCTGCAGCTGGGTGAGTTCCACCACCTTTCATCAGCTACATGATGCCACGAGCAGGTCATGAGGATCCTGGAAGTCCAGCTGCCTGTGAATGGAGGTGCGTCTGCAGAGAACGGAAATGACGTTCTCTGCTCAGAATGTCTCTTCACAAGACACAGTCAGTACTTCTCTCCAAATGCCAGTGGGGATGCCTTGACGACACCTGCTGTGCAGAAGATGAGGTTTTCAAGATGTAAGAAGGGCACCTTCACATCCTCACCCTTTGGACTCAGTACAAAGTCAGGAAGGCGAAGAGTTAGGCAGAGGCTCCTGTCATCCCTAAAGTGACTAAACTGAGCTAATCACTTATAGACACTCTAAGCATGCTCAGCAGTCTGTGCCTTATCCTTGACCTTTGAGATGCTCTCTTCTACACTTCTGTGGTCACAGGGGTGAGTAGCCACCTATCTGTGGCTTCTGTGTGGGGGTGTAACCCCAAGACCTAGGGCTTTTGCATAGGCTGTTCTGGCTGACTGGAATTGTCTGAACATTGGCCTTGCTCACCCCACTCAGAATCAAGGCATCTGTTTAAATGTCACTTCCTTTGCGAATGCTTTCTGCTCCCTTGGGGTCTTTGCTGACAGTGTCACAAAGCTTTTTATGTAGCAAGGAATACCTGTATTTGCAGCCAGTCCACTCCTTTCTGTTATTTCTCTGACTAACTGGTAGATACCTTTTGTTATGTAGTTTTTGTTTGGCACTAAGCTCAATCAAGTATCTTTGTAACCCAGCATAGAGCAGATATTGAGTAATTAGTTACTGAATAAGTAAATAAGTGGTACACAATGTCAAGAAGAGCTCCTGTCTGAGGTGTCATTTCTATTGCTGTGAAGAAACATCATGACCCAAACCAAAAGGATTTGTTTGGTTTACCCTTGAACATTATAGTCCATCATGGAGGAAGCAGGGCAGGAAGCAACAGGCAAAAAGATGACACAGAGATGATGGAGAAGTACTGCTTACTCGCTTGCTTAGCCTACTTTCATTCAAAACCCAGGACCACATGTCTAGGGGTGACCCCACTGAGTATGAACTGGTCCCTCCGACATCAGTTGCTAATTAAAGAAATGTCCTATGATTTGCCTATAGACCTATCATATGGAGGTATATTTTTCATCCGAGGCTCCCTTCATTCAGATGACTATTTTGTATTAAGTAGGCATAAAATTTACCAGCATATCTGACCCTTGTTAACTTGACACACAAATGAATCATTGTTAAACCACAACCATTTCTTTCTTTTTCATCTCCAAGTTCATACATTGATATGGACATTGCAATGTAAACCATTTTACAAACTTAAAACTTCTACTGTCTTTACAAATTCAAACATCTTAATTTGTTAGTTCCCTTACAATATCAAGCCACTTTTAAAATCCAGTTCCTTAAAATTCATGTCTCCAGAATGTGGGCTCCTATAAACATTTTTTTTAAGTTAAATACTTTCTTGTTTCAGGAGAGAAGAACCAGGGCATAGTAATAATCTGAACAAAGCAGAACCAAACTCCAACCATAAATAACTCAGTGTTCCATGCCTGTGAGACACTCATTATCTTCCAGGGTCCCCCAAAAAGCTTGGATCACTCTTCCGACTCCTCTGCAGCACACATAATCTGTCCTCTAAGCTCCAGCTGGCGCCACTTCCAGCTGCTGCTATTCTTGGTGGTCATCCCATGGTACTGGCATCTTCAAAATTCTGGAGTCTCTAGATGAAACTGGGTTACACTCTCCCCAACTGAGTCTCTTGGGCTGTGTTTGTAGTAGAAAGCTTCAACTTCTCTTCATGACCCCTTCCATCTTGGAGGTTCATCTGCTACTGGGGCTATACCTTCATCTGTGGCCTCTCCAAGCCTCTCATACTGCCCAGCCTTGGCTGCTCCTCATGACTCCTCATGTCTTCAAAATCAGTACCATCTGGGTGACCCTTATACAGTCAGTACCAAGTTTGACCGCTGCCCAAGGTACAACTGAGTCTATCTCGAGAACACAACTTCTATATACTACAACATAGCAATCATTTTTCAGAAGACATTATCTCAATGATACTCATCCCTTCTTAATTACAAATGATTCTTCAGTCCCTGTAGATTCATTTGCATTGTCCCAGAAAAGCAAAGGTTTTACTTTAGTGGTTCTAGTCTGTTGTTAATCACAGTCAATTCTTCAGTTCTAGCTGTTTGAACACCACAGAGTCTTCACATAAATGGCCCAGTAGGGTTTTGGTTTCCTTTTGAAACATCACAAGCCCAGGCTTCCATCATCTGTATTTTTCTTAATATTCTAAACTCCTGGTTTGCACAGAGCAGTTCACTAAACTTTGAATGGTCACTCAATGGTTTTTCTCATTCAAACTTTCAATATCCTCCCCAAAACACATGGTTAGATCTGTCATGACAGTGCCCTACTATCTTGCTACCAATTTCAGACTAATAATTTCTGTTGCTGTGATGAAGCACTATGAAACAATTTATTTGGATTCTACTTCTATACTACAGTTCATGCCTGGAGAAGTCTGGATAGGTACTGAAATAGGTCAGGAGCTTGGAGTCAGAGACATGATGTAGAGGCCATGAAAGAGTACAACTTATTGGCTAACTTAGCTGCTATTTTTCGCTCCCCCCCCCCTTTTTTTGAGACAGTGTTTCTTCATGTAGCCTTGTAAAAGTACGTTTTCTTGACATCTACCTCTGCATTGGATGATTATGCGTGTCTCTAATGAATGGAAGAGACTTGGGGATAAGTTTTTTTCCTAATATTTATAGGCTTTTATTTTGTTAAAACATTCCCTGTGTGCTAGGCCAGTCTTAATTGGAAATAAATGTAGAAAGTGTAAGAATTTTCAGTCTTGTAAGACAGTAGTTGTAAACCTGTGGGATATGGCCCTTTGGCCCATAGGGGTTGTGTAGAATCATTGGAAAACATAGATATTTGCATTAAATTCATAACAATTATTTATAAATTATAGTTATGAGGTAGCAATAAAAGCAATTTTATGATTGAGGGTCACCACATTATGAGGAATGGTATTAAGAGGTTATACCATTAGGAAGATTAAGAACCACTTTCCTAAGACTTCATAGTATAATGTTTATTACTCAGAACTCTAAACCTAGAATTCACATTCTGTTAACCAATAACTTCATGAAAATGCAGAACTTCTTAAGTAAGACTCTGAAGCCTTTAGTGCTGAATGTTGAAAGCCTTTGTGCAGTCTGCTGGTGTCCATTGCGATAGAGAAAATCCATCACCGACAGTACAAGACTAACCAAAGATATAGCTCTGTTTATTAACATATATATGATCATTTATCTCAGCCCTTGCTATTGGTTATTCAATTCTCACGTGGTCAACAAATATGTGCCACTGTCTGAGCAGCTGGGCAGTGTGATCCTCATCAATGTTTCTCTCTCTCTCTCTCTCTCTCTCTCTCTCTCTCTCTCTCTCTCTCTCTCTCCTCCTCCTCCTCCTCCTCCTCCTCCTCTCTCCATCTCCCTCCCCCCTTCCTTTCTTTCTTGGTTTCATTCATATTCTTCCCTTTCTTCCTTTTCTTTCTCATTTCTTCCTTCCTTTTTCCTTTTTGTCCTTTCTTCATTCCTGTTTCTTTCCTTCTGTCTTCCTCCTTCTTTCCTCCTCTCTTTAGTGCTCTCTTTCTTTTTCATGTTGCCAGTGCACAGTTGATGATGGCTACACTTGTCTGAGTTTATAGTAATTATCAAGATCAAAAAGCAGAGCAAAAACTGTATAGGAAGAATGTATACTATAATCGAAGAAGGTATATTTAACCACCAGGCAAAAATGTATACATAGTAAAAGATATTGTGGCCTTTCCAAAAGAAGTCTAGCAATTAATGCTGAGAAAATTCTAAGAATTCTTTAAGAATATTTCAAGAATTGGTGCACTTTTATACATCTCAGGGATCTTTAGAATCTTGACCTAAGGTAGGGAATGAGAGGTTCAGCTACATCACAAGACCTCAGGAGAAGTTGACATCCTCTACATGAAGTTAGTTTTACAAGAATGAGAGATGCAAGAGTTACTGTGTCATAATACTGTTTACTCAGTTATATGAGAAAAGACAGTGAGGCTAGGCAGTGCATAGCACACTAGGATTTAATGTAAGAATCTTTTCTACAAGGGCTATGGATGAAACTTTAAGGATGAAACCTAAGGTGCCATGAAGTTGGCAGGATATTAAAAATGCTAGGTGTATAGGATATCTGTAGGTACAAAGTAGATGCACGGCAGGAGAGAGGTTATGTGTGTGTAGCACACAAGGCTAGCAACATGCTCTAAATTACAACACATGGGATGTCAACCCTTTTCTTTATAAATTTGGTCATGTTTGGCTTAATGCTTTCTGTCTCTTGGTTCCTCTTTGGAAAAAAAGAGATCACTCTATGTCATAATATATTGGAAGTACATGTGCTTTTTAAAAAAAACTTACAAGGTCTTAACAGACAAGAGATTTCCTTAATTCTAAAAGTAGAAGTTTAATTTTGGGCTATAGAATCATTTCAGAACATGGGTACTCTTGAAGCTTAAATACATGCCTCTTTTTGTTTGTTTCTCTTTTTTTTTTCAGTATAAGATGTTTAAATGAGCATTGTGAGTGAGGAATGAATATTAGGAGTTTTATTGTAAAAGTTTATACCTGGCCATGAGTTGATGGCAGTATTGATGGAGGTTACGGGACCTTCAGGGTATTTAGGTAGAAAAAACATGTCACTGAGAAGGGAATCTTTTAGGGTTGTATTATATTAGATTTCTTTCTCCTCTCTTCTCTATTTCCTTTTCTATTATGAGTGAAAAACCCTTCACCATATTCTCTATGCACCATAGTCTTAGATGTTCTACCACATCTTTCTGGTCACACTGGGCTCAAACATTCCAAACTCTTGACCAAGATCAAGGCTTGTTTTTCAAGATTGTTTCAGTCAGATATTTTTGTCAGTATGTTATACAGGTAATTAGCATATTCAGTTTGTATCATACTAAATAGTTCAATGACATGGGAATAAAGAGAAGCCCCCAGAAAGTATGATCTCATTATTTAGTAATATTTCCTTTTATTTATCTTTTAAGTAAAACTCCAACTTTATTGAACAAAGGAATAAATAGAGTTTTCAAGTTTTTATATTATGGTTATTTTTTTAACCCAATTCATCCATGACAGTACTTATCAACACAAGATGTTTCTCTACTTTTGTCATTTGTATTTTGTTTAATTTTAATAAATACTTTTTAAAGTAGTGATTTAGGTATGAATCAACATCAGGTAAACGTCAAATCAATTGAATATGTAAGTCTGGATAACTGCTAATTTGAAGTTCAATAAAATTTGTGAATCAGAGGTTATCGTGTAAACTATACCATGTCTAAGACCTGTAAAAAAGGACCTCAATAAAATGAATCCTGTTTCTGTAATTCTTTGAAAGGAGCCCATGGTAGAGATTCCTAGTTTAATTTTAGTATATTTATATCTAATTATCAGACTTACCTTGGGCAATCGCTTAAACTCTGAATCAGTAATTGGAAAAAGTTGCCTGTGATTATTTTATGGTCTTTCCTCTTAGCTATAACATTTTTTTAAAAAAAATTCAAATCCAGTATGTTTCATCAGAACTAGATTAACACAAAGTATGGCCAAGGTACCTTTGGTAAATTGGATTTTCTAATAATAGTCACACTGGTATTAATCTCCTAGCACATGTCCATCTTACAAAGTTATTTTGGTAGTCCACTAAAAGGTGAGGCATCTCCTTTGTCCTTTCTAACCTCAGCCTTGCTTCATCCCATACTCTCACCATATGGTAACATTCTTTATCTGAATTCTGAGACTAGATTATGAAGAAGAATATAGCTTTTTTTTCCCCCTGAACCAGTTTGCTCTTTGCTCCCCTCTTTTTGTCCATGATGTGACCTGCCTTTGTGGTTCTTATCTACCATGTACCTAGCTCTGTGTCTATCACTGAGAGGATCATGAAATGATATCACTAAAACTTTTGGATCAAGTTCAGAGTTTAAGCCTGCAAGCTTTATCGCTCCACACATGTAAGGCTAGATATTGGCATTGTCAGACTAGCACACAACAGGACCTTGGATCAAAGCTATAGAACTGAGTTCCTTCTAAATTTATGACTCATAGAAATGTGAGATAATTATTTTACTATATCACTACATTAAACAGGGAGGCGTCTGATCACAGTGACTGTTGCTAGTCTCATGCTCACCCCAGAACACTTCAGACATCACTGTATATGAAATGAGATGCATAAAACTGCCTTTTCTAGAATGCCTTGGAGAATATGAGTGTATGAAGGGAAATTTATGTTCTCTTAAAGCCACACCAATTTTAACATTATTAACATTTGAAAATTGCATTCAGATTTCTATAAAATGGTACAGTCAGAAAAAGAGTATTGGTAGAGACAGAGAACTTGCTGAGCATACCTAAGCCCTACATCCATTTTCAGAATGCCTGTTGAAAAGCAATACCTGTAGGAAAGCACAGAACAGGATAGAGGTTCCTCTCACTATGCTCTGTTAGGATCCCCGTCTCTGAGAGTTCCATGACACCTGCGACACCTAACCTTAGGACACTGGTGAATAATCTTTATCTATAGCGAGGCTCTAGAGTACTTCTCCCCATGTCCCCCCAAAGCACCCACCTTGAGCACTGGATATTGGTGGTTATTATTACTTGTGTTCCATAGTGGTGACCTCTACAGCAGGTAGTTTAAGTGATGACATCTCTGCTGTGACAAAATGGCGTATTTTTCAATGTCATCTACACTTCGTCAGCAGTTCCTGGATCTCACCTTATTCATGTGTCTTGTACTTCTGATGTATAGATGGTACATGTTTCCTTGTCCTGTTAGAAGACTTATCAAGTGTAATATGTCCAGGACATATTATGTCTCATGTTGACATGGAAACTTTAGTAAGTGTCTTATGGTATAGATTAGACTTTTGCTCTGGGCTCTGATCTGAGAGTTATACATTCCAGACAGGAGTTGTTCCTTTAGCCCAAAATCTAGTTGAGAAAAAAAGCAAAGAATCAAATTATAATTGGAACAGAAGCCTACATGTGGCATGAACTAGAAAGGCTAGCACTGAGTTTTGGGAATAATTATTAGTTCAGAAAACCTGCCTACTACTCATATGTGAATGAGGTGTCACTCATTTATAAGATTTAGATTATGGAATCTTGTCCTGTATTATGAAAGAATACATGATTGAGGGTGTATAGTATAGTATTTGGTTGTCATGTATGAAGTTCAGGACTTTATCTCCAAAGTTGAATTCGAAAAAAAAAAAAAAGAAAGAAAAAAAATAAGACTGTGAGTACATGAATTCAAGAATTATATACATATATTAAATTTGGTAACACAAATTACTTCACTGTACATTTAATACTTTAGCTAGTAATGATAAATCATCCATATATATATATATATATATATATATATATATATATACATATATATACATACATACATATATATATATATTTGTAATGGTAAGCTTTTTTTGATTTGATTTTTGCATGTTATTTCAAAAGCCAGTAAAATGAATTTAATGAACAATTCTAGATTAAGCAATGTCTTTTAGAGCTAATTCAATATATAACTGGAGGAAGCCAATAACAATATGTTTTAGATATATAAACAGATGCATTTGGTTGGAAAAATAGACTCTTTGAAAAGGAGCACTTGTCATGAAAGTATGGAGACAAGAGTTTACACCTCTATCATACTTATAAAAAATTGGGCATGGTCAGGTGAATGTTTACAAATGTCAGTGATGAGAGTGGAGTTCAGGAAGCAAACAGTAGGATTCAGGAGGCTTTGGGGCCAGCAGCCTAGCTTTTGTTTCAGTAAGAGACTCTTCCAAGACAGGGTGGTAGAACAAGACATTGGGCATTATCTTTTGTCTTCTCTTTACCCACCCCTCGCACAGAAATGCAAAACCTCACATACTCACGCACATAAAACCTAAACTCACACAAATAAAAATGAAAGTCAAAAGCATAGATATATTAATGGTAATCGTAAGGGATGGTTTCAAGTAACAGACTCCCAAACATGTGTGTACACTGTCTCTCTTAAGCCCATTCTTAGAGATAACAGTGAGAGTCTTAAAGGCCACATTTAAGAATTAGAAGATGTTTTATACAAAAAATATATTAAGGTGTTATTATCAGAATAAGTTTAAAATGTAGTCAAAGGTAAAAATCCAAATGGAAGAATTAATACCAGTGACCAAGTTTAACAAGCATCAATGTTTGCTCAGCTGTAGGAAGACATAAACAAAGGGCATTTGTTTGCCTTAGTGTATTTTGCCAGTTTGGGGCCAAAGTAGAACTGCTGAGAATCACAAAGGAGATTGTTATTGAACCCTTTTCAAAGTAGACAAACACCCAATAAAGAATAAAGAAAGTCAAACAACTATTTTAAATTGCCAGTGTGAGGAAGAGGCAAGACTTATGAACTTGGGCTTGTACCATCTCTACGTTGACACTGGATTCGAATCAAACCTTAAGAGCTCATTATTCCATATGAGTGCAAAAAGAATTATTTGGCTGTCTATGAGAAAGACCAATCAGGAAGTTAGGACCCAGCTCCCAACCTCATTTGTCAGACAATACTTTGTGTATAGAGGTTTTGGTGCCTTTTTCTTTATTTAAAAAATAAAATTTGTAAAAAGATTTTAAATGCACTCTCCCAGGTGTCTTTTGCAGCCTCAAGCCCCCTTTTTAAAATCTATTGTTCTCTTAATTGTTACTTCAAAACAATTAGTTGGGGATTCATATGCAAATGAATGCAAATGAAGGGGCTTAAAGTAAGAGACTTTCACCCTGGTTAATTTGGATCTACTGATAAGATTTTCTTCTTCCTTTAGGTACTCTATTCCTTGGGGCATAAAAAAGAAAGTCCTATATGAAAGCCACTTAAATCTCTCAAAAGCATTGCCTTTGTTAAGATCATTCTGTTTCTTGGAAAGTGTATTTTAATCGTTTTTTCTATTGTAGGCTTTGCTATAACACAGAGAGTGCAGTGTTGCCACACAGGGGGCATGATTTGTTCTTCAAAATCTAAACTAGCAATGGAGTATTACAATCAATATGGGAATGGGAAAGGAAAGAAATGAGCAACACAAAAATAAATAGAAGTTGATTGATTCATTCCTTGATTGAAACCATTGTTCCAAGGCATCACAAAAGTGTGATTAAGTATACAGAGTGGAGGGAGATGAGATGAATCTAAGAAGTAAACATTTGTGAAGCATCTCTGTTCTGTCTGGAATAATGTGTGCAGTACAGGGGATAGCGAATATCTAACAGGTTGAAGTTGTGGATGTACTAGATTAGACTTACTCGCTATGTCTCTGGTCATCCACCATGAAGGTGAAGTTTTCATTGTCTTAAAGCTCACCTTGCTTAATGATTTGACTGACCAGGGAGTGAAGTCCAGGTAACTTTCTGAGATTTCTGAGGAAGTTCAGTTACAAGGAATCTTACAGATTTTGCTGAACCAAAATAATGTTTGTTCCTTTTAGACAGTCAGTAACTCAGCTATAAGGACATCTGAGCAGCCCAGGGATTCAAGTGCCAAGTTACATCATCAAAGAATCATTAGGCTTATATTCTGGCTGACATGTAATATCAACTTGCTGACCATGTTCGGGAGCCATGTTGGAGCTGCATTTTGTCTCCCTAGCCAGTGTCTCAGACAGAAAACCCTCAGCACTCCTGTATTTTCTCATCTGCAATGTCACACTCACTGTAAACTGCTTTATGACACTGAAGTCTTGGAATAGTTCATATATGTGATGGTTAATTCTGATGGCTCAATCAGTAAGATTTACAATCACTATGGAAACAAATGACTGGTAGTGACTGTTTAGAATTACTTAGATTAGGTTAACTGAAGTGGAAAGACTTACCCCACATATGAATGTTAGTTACCCCTAGGTTGAGGATCCTGAACCAAATAAAGAGTAGAAAGCAACATACACACTAGTAGTTTTCTGTTTTCCATCTACAAATATAATGTGACCAGCTACCTCATGTTTTCCCTATCATGTTATTTCCACAATAGACTATACCCTCAAATTGAGCCAGGATGCATCTCCTTCCATAATGTTTCTGATTATTTTTTTTTTTTTAAATCTCAATAGGAGGAGAAGCCCTTGGTCCTATGAAGGCTTATTTCCCCGATGTAGGGGAATGCCAGGGTGGTGGGGTAGGACTGGATGGGTGGGAGGGGGAGCATCTATATAGAAGCAGGTGGAGGGATATGGGAGAGGGGGAAGCTGGGAAGGGGCTAATATTTGAAATGTAAAATACCTAAACATTTTAATAAAAATAATAATAAAGAAAAAATATTATTTTGTTTTTTTTCTAATCAGTAAGAAAATTAACTGATAATACAGCTAACAAACATACTGTATACAGAAACACAGAAGCCAGCTTTCCTGCTTGAAAGTAGTTCTGTTATCTGTAAAACTTCTTTTGCAAAGCTGAAGGGAGAATCCACTCACTGCAGACTGTTTAAATGCAAGAAATTATTAAATTCCTCACATATTAGACTTGGCTCTTTCTGTGCCTGTTCCCAGGTGGAAGGCCTGGGGGCCTGGGCGGAGCATGTTGTAGAGATGAATGTGCCAGCCAAGCCTCCAGTGTCCTCTGTACAACCTACAGATGCCTCCCTGAGTAATCTTCATCTGTATATAATTTAGAAACAGGGCAGATCCCCTGGATTTGAAAATGGGAAGTAAAACTCATCCATCTTCTCCTGATGGTTAAACAGGCTATTATTAGCAGGCCCCGTGATATAATAGGCCTGGGGTGGAAAGGCACGCGTTGATAATTAAACACTTCAGAGTTCCATTCCAAGCTCAGTGTCCTTTACCAACACTCCTAAGGTTTGTTTGCTTTGAAAACATTTCTCTTATTTCACATTTCTGAAATGCATCCAGGCATCACTGAAACTTTTTGACGAAAAAACTTTGTGAAACCCCAGCATTCTGTTGGGTGATGGGTTATGTGGAATTGCAGGTCTTGAATCAGGTTCATTAACTCACATGCAAATCTGGCAAAGAAACATCATCACAGCATATGTGAATTTTGAGTGAATGGGTTAGCATAGAAGAAATAACAAAATGTGTTTTAAAGACAGGCTCTGTGGTGTGACTATCTGACCTTGAACAAGACAGTAAAAGAGGTATACTTATTCTTCCTAAAAGGTCCTGATAAATGGCTAATGTTGGAGTTGATTTCTTCTGGTTAAGCTTCTGGGAAAGAGTTAAGTCATGAGAATGAAACTGTTAGGAAGGAATTGGTGCCCTTATAAGAGATACTGGTTTCTTCTTTTTTTCTCTTTTATATGGGGAAATTGGGAAGTAATCATCTGACTACCTCTGGTGCCCTGATCTTAAAGTTCCCTGTCTGCAGAATTTGAAGAAGTGCTGTTGTTCTAGCCATAAAGTCCATGCTGGTCTTTAATAGTCCCTTGCTATGTTTTGAATGTGTGTTGTAAGCTCAAAGCCTATATACTGGGGACCAGGTTACCAGCTCAGGGTGTTGGAGAGGTGAATGGATTCTGCAGATTTGACCTAATGGATTTAGAATATGATAGCCATAATGGAAGGTGTGCAAAGTAGGAAGTGGCACCCACTCGAGAAAATAGTTCAGTGGAGTTGTGTCCTGTGAAGATATACCTTATTCCTTGTTCTTGTCCCTGTCTCATTGTCCTCACTCTTGTGAAGTCAGAAGTCAGCATGTGTCTCTTAACTTACCTTTTCTTTGACACCAGATACAGCTATCCTCTGCTACATATGAGTGGGTGAGTGGGTGAATGGGTGAGTGGGTAAATGGGTAAGTGGGTGAGTAGGTAAGTGGGTGAGTGGGTGACTGGGTGAGTGGGTGGAGCAAAGGGGATGGAATGGAGGATTTGTGGAGGTGAAACTAGGGAGGTGAATATAATTTGAAATGATTTAAAAATAATAAACAAACAAACAAACAAACTTTTTCTTAAGGTGCCCTGCCCTCAACACAAGCCCAGAGCAGGAATTGGAACCCCTAAGATCCCGATCCAAAATATGTTTTTCTTCTTCTTACATCGTGTCTTATGAATATTGTCACACAGATGGGAAAGATGATTCGCACACCGCCTAAACAGAGCAATCTGGTGGCTTTGTTTCATCATTTAGAAGTAAAAGAATATTAGATTCTAAGGTTCCTTTAGGTACTAAGGTTTATTTACAGATTTCGGGGTCAAGCTAAGATTCTGTTTGTTTCTATTAGCTAGCTGCTGAGTTGGTAGGAAGCATGCACAAAGCTGTAGGTTCCAGTCCCAGTACACAGCGAATCTGAGTGTGGAGAAACACAGCTATAATCCTGGATTGAGGAGGTGGAGGTAGGGAGATGAGACGGTCAGGCTCATCCTCTGCTACACGGACAGATTTTGAGGCCAGCTTGGGATCCTCGAGACTTTGTCTCAAAAAAAAAATTAACTAAACTAATAAATTGGCTTCTGAAGTGGTTATATTACTAGAAAATTTTAAGTTTTAGCCTTAGACAGAGAAGTTATTTTCTCAGCCCTCTATATTTTCCATATTTCATCATTGCTTTTAAAGATTATTATTATTTGAATCATAGGAAGTACATATTTCAATCATGGCTATGTGTTAATCAGGTTGCTCATGCATGTATACATGTATTTGATGTGTTTATCCAGACAGCTTATTAAGTGGGGCACAACTGCCCTTGTGATCAAGGTACAACAGGGTCTTTGAGAGGCTTTGTGTGTGTATTGTAAAGCTTAGGGGAACCTGGACTTCAATGCAGTGGCAATTAATATTCTGTCTAAACCTATTATCCTCAGGGATTTTTGTCCTCAAACCACTTCTTTTAATGATGATGGTTCTCTTGAGGAGACCAACAAAAGCAGAAGCTTCTTTTCTTCTTCTTCTCCTCCTCCTCCTCCTTTTTCTTCTTCTTCCTCTCCTCCTTCTTCTTCTTTGTTTTATTTTGCTATTTGAGACAATTTGTATCTGAAACTGCTTTGCAATTCATTATACAGCCCATATTGGCTTCAAACTGTGGATCTGCGTGTGTGTGTGTGTGTGTGTGTGTGTGTGTGTGTGTGTGTGTGTGTGTGTGTGTTGTGCTTAATGGTGGAGGTGCCTGTGCTTTGGAAAGGAAGTCTATTGGCTCCTTCTATTCTGTGAGGCCCAAGGATTGAACTCAAGTTCCCAGTTTTCTTCGTGGCAAGAAACTTTATGTCCTGACCCATCAAAACAACCTCAGTGTGGGGACTTGGAAAGTAGGGTTTTAATTACAAATATAGTAACACCAAAATAAATTTGAAAAACAATATAAAACTGAAGGCTGTGAAGCCAGCATGCTCAGTGGGAAGGCTGTTCTACACGGGCTGGTGCTGTGGAATTGATCTCCTGGGTGATATTTTTCCATTCTCAGCTTGGAATAGGCTGCACAGGAGACTTCGACTACAGGACAGGAAAAGAAAATACAAGACAACTCCAGGAAAAACATCATCTTTGCTCTTTTGCAATGAGGCTTTGGGTGGTAAATTTCTGTGCATGGTGGTCCTTTCAGAGAAGGGACCTCATTCACGCTGTGGTGTTGTTGGGTTGTTGTAGGTTTAGGAAATGGCAAAGTCAAATACCCCTCCCAGGATATGAGTCTATTATTCTGAGAGTCACCACCAGGGCCTCACAGCATTTAATCATTGGAGGAATCCAGCCCTATTCCCTCAGAATTCTCAGGATATCCTTCCATTTTGAGCCAATAAAAGTCCAAGTTCAAGCTGAATGAGCCCTGATATGCTTCTCTGTTCACACCCTAATTCATATATTGATATCCTTTCTACCCACCAAGATGTTAGAACATGGAGTCACTCAGAAGGTGGGGCCTCAGAGTTTCGACAGAGGGGAGGGAGATTTGTGTCCTTATTAAAGTGGTCCAGGAGATCCCTGTGGTTGAATGTACAGTGCAGTTTTCAGCAGCCCAGATTTCTGTATGTTACTGATTCCTTAAACTCTGTTTACAGTTTTCTTGTTGCTTATTCTCTTAACCCCAGTTCCAATAATCTAACAATTTCAGAGTTGTATGTCCGGGAAAACGTAGCTCATGACTGAAAACTCCTGAATGGTGAAAGATGGGATGTTCCTGCTGACTTCTTTATACCAACACTTTCCCCCAGCTGCCCTGACTTCGGGTCATAGTCACTTGCACCTTGTCTATTTCTCATAGCAAGTGTTCTAACGTTCTTCTAAATTTGGCTGTTAAAATGGATCTTTGGTCAGCCAGCATGCACGAATAGTCCCTTTAAAAGACAAGGTTTCAAGCCTCCTTGAAGACCTGCTGTTTCTGAGTTTGGTAGTGACCCCAATGGGATGTGCATTTGTAAACGTGTAGAACTTCTCAGGTAAGCAGCCTTTCAGAAACATGGTAGATAGGTCTTTGAAGCTTTATAAATAAATACAAATTTTTGAAATATTAAGAAGAATATATACAAAAAGTAAATAGTTTCTCCTTGACAATTTGGATTCAGAATGCTCCAGACTTCCTGCTCTCCAGTGGTTTGTATTTATTACTTTGAGTTGGCATAAGACAACATTAGCACATTGGGTGGTTTAAATAACAGAACGTTATTATGTCACAGTTTGGGAGCTAGGAAATTCTAAACTGAGGCATGGGTACTCTGGGCTTTGACTAGGAGCTGAGAGAGAAAATTATTTTCTGGCCTTTGTATTGACTTCTGGTGTTTGGCTGTTGTGTGGAGTACTGTTTGATTTGTGATAGTATACATTCAGTCTTCCTGTGGCATGCTCCCGAGACTCTATGTCCAAAATCACCATTTTCATAATGAGTACAGTCATATTTTATTAGGGTACACCCAAATGGCCTCATTTGAATCTTATTACCTCTTTAAAGACCCTGTTATCAAACAAAGTTATCAATTTTGAGCTGTCATAGGCTAGAACTCAGAAATAGATCTTTTTGGGGGGGGGCAGGAATTTGTATTCTATGCCTTGACTGACTGAATCTGTTTTCCACTCTAGCTACTGATGATCAGTGATCAAAGGCTGGAAACCAATAATACAGGAAAGGAAAACATTAGAAGGACATGTATTTAGCTTATAGTTTTTATTATCCTGCCAATTTTAGAAAAGGCCACAAGACAAGGGCCTGAGATAGCAGCAGACTCCAGAGTTTGATGTGTTCCTCTGCCTGGGTCTCCATTATAAAACACCATAGGCTGAAGAGCATACACAAGAGATATTCATCTCTTACAGGTCTGGAGATTCTGAGTTACGATCAAGGTGTCTGTCCTGGAAGGAGATCGTTCTTGGGTTGTGTATGGCTGTCTTCTCACCTGGTTCTCAGGACCTCCTCCTTGTGTGAGAGAAGAGTCTCATATCTCTTTTTTTTCTTTAACTCTTCTTAAAATTAGCTACAGACTGTATTTACATTTGAAATATTATCCTGTTCCCCAACCCCTATTCCATCCTCCTACCACTTGCCTTCAAGAAGGTACACTTGCTCCTAATCACCCTCTCTACCCCATTGCCTTGGCATTCCCATATACTGAAAAAACTTACCCCGGACCAAAGGCCTCTTCTCACATTGATGCCAGACAGTGCTGTCTTCAGCTACATATGCACCTGCAGCATAGGTCTCTCAATGTGTGCTTGCTGGTTGGTGTTTTAGTCCATGGGAGTTGTGAAGGGGTTGGTTGGTTGATACTAATATCTCTTCTTACAAAACAATCAATTCCATCTGAAAGTCCTCACCTCTGTGATTTTTTTAAAAATGGTATTCACCTTCCAAAGGCAACTCTAAGTATCATCACACTGGGAGTTAAGGATTAAATGTGTGACTTTGGTTAAGGGAGAGAGCTTGACAGTCACTTAAAAGTAATTCTGAGGTATTCAGTGTGGTATGGAACAAGACTACCTTAACTTTTTACAACTTTTCAGAGGCTCTAAAAACACTGTTAGCTGTTGAAACAATATGTTGGATCCTCATTCTAGATTTATGTTTAGTCTATATACAATTAGACAGGGAGAGGTTGGTAGAGAAAAGATAGGAAAATGGAAGATTAACAGAGATTGAGGGAAGAGATCAAGATGGAGCTGGAGAAAGCGGGCTTAGATCCTGGTGGCTTTAATCAGACATAGGTAGAGATAAATATTTTAAGGGTTTCTATAGGTCATTTTATCTCATATAGAAGGGCAGTTTGTGTCTTTGTCTATTGGATGTAATCTTATGGTATAGAGAGTTTGTGGATTCAGATTGTAATATATGAACCTATATGAAAAGTTGTCTGGCCTAGGAGTGATGTCCAAGTTCTTCCCAAACATGAGATAAATGGACAAAGAGAAACTTGGATTGGTCAATTGTCTCATTTTTTTCAACAATCATACAAATTTAAAAATAAATCAGTGCATGTGGATTAACAATTCACCTATGATTTGTAGAGAAATAAAAGGAACACAGTTATGAAATTTTACAGAATCTGAACTCAGTGAGCTCCCTGACCCTGGATGGGCCAGACACAGGACAGTGTTTTAGCCGTTTGTTTCCCTCCTGTATCCCTCATGTAAACTATGTTTCACCTTCAAGATGCCTGCAACACAGACAGATCACATAATGGAGAAACTATTATTCTAGTGTTGTCCTTAGATGTATAGGATTTTTTAAAAATGAAAAGATGTTTTCTTCCCATGTCAGTAAATCATGCACAGAAACTGAATGTAGACTCTCAAGGCCCTATCTCTCCTTTCTGTTTAATGGTATGCCGTTTGGTGAAATGACAATAAAAAGATATATACTATTTATAATATCAGCATAATTGGAAGCCACAGTTCCCCACCCCCTAACCTTCTGGCACTGAATCAGAGAGAAAACATTCTCTACTAAGTTCTGGAAAATACGTTTCCTATCGCTCTAGCCATTACAGGATTTTTCTATTAAGCTTAGCACACCCCGATTTGTTTGGAGATAAATTCCACCCCCAGCATTTCTTTAATAATCCTTTTATACTTTCTTCTTATCTCTCCTTGTGCTTCCATTGTTTGATAGTGCCACTTACACAGGTCTTTTCACAAGGTTACTCAAATTAAATGTTAGCTAGCTCAGAAAGAAGCTACGGAAAACTTCTGACAGGGTCTTGCCAGATAAACATCCACCCACCAAACTGGAGATTTTTTCATTTCTGTCTTGATTGTCTTAAGGAAAGGCAGTTTTAGAGACCATTTTGAATAGCTCTCTGTTGTTTTTTTCTGGTACTGGGATTTTTGGTGCCAAAGGACCTTGTTGCACTGATAATAGGCTGGATTTCATTGTATTTGTAATAGTAAATTTGCTTAAGGTTATGTACCCAAGAGGGTAAAACTGTCTTTACATCATTCCCTTGGATTAACAGTTCTGCAAAGGGGTAATCTATCCCTTGTCCTGAGCCCTCAAGGAAAGGCAAGTCCTCACAGCCAAACCAAAACCAAATCTATAAAATTACCCAGGGGGTAAAATAATAAAAATATTTGTTTTGTATTGACCTTGTGTTTGTTTTGTTTTGTTTTCAGCAAATCTCAAAGTGAAAGTTTCATTTGTGAGAAATGGATTTCTTATAAAAAATGCTTGTAGGACTATCGTTTAGAAAAAATGACAAAGACAAGGATCCTATGATACTGGGTCACCAGACATGTAGCTTCCTCTGTTTCACTCACTGTCTGACTTCCTTCATACATCCACCTAAAAAAAGCTTGGGTTGGGCTTCAAAGACAGTTTTAACAAAGGGAGTTTTAATATCTAAAAATTATGAAAAAAATCCAAGATTCTATTGTCATACATAGGCACACACACACAGATACCCAGAAGACTCCTGTAAAATTTACCAGAAGTAAAATAAATATCTCTAGATTTCATAATGCTATAAAAATAAAATAATATAATAATTATATTCATTGATCATAATACATTCTAGTATAACTAGGATATTAAGTAACTTATTCTAGGGTAGATTAATTTAATAGTATATTATCAGTTAATGTTTTGCTGCAATTTGTGGATGTTGATGTACATTTACTATAGGTTCTTGTGGAATCCATATTAAGAGGCTTTTTATAATTACTTGGAAAAAATGCAGAACTGACAAAGACAACCTGTTCATGGTTAATCAGTTTTCAAGTAATTTGAAGTATGGGGCAAGTATTGTGTATGGGGGTGGGTGGACTAAGTTTATGAGTATGTGTGAGGTTGCTGTGTATGTGTGAGTGTGTGTGTGTTTGTGTGTGTGAATGTGTGTTTGTTGTGTGTGTGTAGGTGTGTATGTATGTGTGTGTATGTTTGTATTTGTGTGTGTATGTGTGTGTGTATTTGTGTTTGCGTGTATGTGTGTGTATGTATTAGTGTATTTGTGTGTGTATGTGTGTGTATGTGTGTGAGTATGTGTGTGTATGCATGTGTGTGAGTGTGTTTGTGTGTGTGTGAGTGTGTGTGTGTATGTGTTAATAAAGGCAAATATTAAAGAGAAGTCAGAAGAAAGAGGAGAGTAAGAGCTACAGGCCTCCACGTGCTAGAACCTACAGTCCTACAGTGCTTAAGTAAGAGCAGTTCAATTTACCTTTGTCAGCATAAAAGAAAATTATCTGCCCTGGAAGATGGTGGTACTTTCTCAGCAAGAAAAAAAAAAGTTATCTATTCTTAGAAATCATTTCTCTGTGGTTTTATTGTTATGCTACTCTCTCTAGATCTTCTAACTCGTTAGATGTAGTCAGTTCCCCAGAAGCCTGATGGATAGGACAGTGTTGGAGATGCCCAGAGTGATGGTGATTTTCAGGACTCAGTTTCCAGGTCCTCTGGCTTCTACTTTTCAAAGAAGAAGAGAATGGTGATGCTTTTAGCTTCCAAGGCGACTGTGAACTCCTATGGTAGACTCTACTCCCCGAGCTCTTCCTGGAGTCTGAGAGGAGACTGAGGACAGAAAATAGGGAGAGCGGGAGGATGGGGGAAAGATCAAAATAGTTAGGAGGATATGAAAAGTAAATGGTGCTAAGTTTAAAAAGTATGATTCTTTAAAAAAAGAGAGCAAAAATATAGCTGTGTATAGAAAAAGAATTTAAAAGATAAAGGCTGAGGATGTGCTAGAATAGAGAACAATAAAAGCCATCGGAATTTGGTACTGAGAGTTCTAGAAGAAAAATAGGTGCTCTTGGGTAAAAGGCAAAAATAAAAGTGGCCAAATGATCATGCTGGTACTTTCCAGACAAATGCACCAGGGTGTTTAATGCTAACATTTTCTAATATCATATCAAGGAAACACATGGGGAAATATTTTCAAAGAGATCAGCAGTTAGAAATGAAATGCAGGTTGAGTTTTTTTTAATAAGGAAAGAAATTATTTAGATTTTAACAGATAAATAAAACTTTTTTTTTACTTCTTACTTTAAGTCATACAATTTTTGTTGAGCATCCTTCTTACAGAAAATTCTCAGAAGACTGGAAAACAACTCTTAGAGAAAACATATCAATACACTTGTGTGTGTGTGTGCATATGAGGTACGTTATGTGTGAAATAGGAACACAATCATATTTTATGTTGAGAATATGATTCAAACATAAAAAACAAAGATCATTATGTGTACATATGTGTACATATATCAATGTGTAAGTATGTGTGTAAATAATAGAAATTGTAGAAAGAAATGATGACAGCAGATCAGGGGATATCTGAGGATTCTATAAATGTTCTCCATCACTGGCATTCATTGCCTAGGCACAGGCATAAGTCCCAAGAAGCTCACTGATAAGTGACTGCATCATTTGACAAACATAGTGTAGTCCCTCACAGAAACATCGGTAGGATTAGTAAGCCTTTTGCCTCTTGATGTAGTCAGTAGATTCAGGAAAATAAAAATACATGAGGTTGTTGCCAGATTATAATATTCCTTTCCCATAAAGTACTGTTTTCCAAGAAGGATAAAGCCATTATTTAAAATAGAAGTATAATAATTCTAAGTAGATTAACAATATTATTGTTATTGAAGATGAGACCCTACATATCACTGATTTGCTATTCTACTTTTCCATTTTTGAGGTTAGTATATAATTACAATATTCCTTTTCTCTCTCTGCCTACCATTATACCCTTGTCATCTTCTCTGACTCAGTGCCTCTCATTTTATTATTATTTTATGCCTATGTGTATAGCTGTATACATATATTCTTAAATATAATAGTACATCTTCCACTCCCAGATTTCCTTGATTTTCTATAGTTATTTATGTTCTTTAGGGTCTTTTTTTTTCTTTATCCAGTTTGGTACATTCATTGGTGTCATTCTTGCTTACTTCACATTTGGGTAGTCATATTGGTAAAACTTTATGGGTGAATCTTCTGATATTTCTAGCAGACAGAATCTCAAGTAATCTACATGATTCTTTGGCTGTTGGAATTTTTCTGCCCCCTCTTTCTCAATGTTCCCTGAGCTTTAGGTATGGCTTTACTTTGCAGGTGTAACTATTTGAATTGGGTTTTCCACCTCTGCATTTTGATTGGTTATGACTGGTACCGTAAGTACACTATGAAGATCTAACAGCTGTATCAGTTAGTAGTAGGATTACATTTAGTTCTAGTAAACTTTTCTACTGAGACAGAGTTTCATGTACTTCAAGCTGGCTTTGAACTTCTGATTATTCTAGTCTACATGTTTAGTGTTAGAATTATAGGGGTTTGCACCATGCTTTGTTTTATGGGTTTATAGCAACTGAGTGAGTCAGACCCCTAGCTCTCCTGATGCTCTCCTGGAATCAGTTTTGTATGTGGAGTTTGCTGTTGATTAAAAAGCCATTATTTAGAGTATGCCTAAATTGTGAACATGGGAGGAAAGGTTAAATTACAAGAAACTTCAGATTGTATTTCAGTAGATATTTATACATAACTGAAAGTAACAGACAGAATGTACAGACAGGAGAATCATCATGGACATTGTTACGAATGGGGTAGCAACTCACAAAGCAAACACATTCCTGCAGAGAAAACACAGAAGTAACCAACTCTAAAAAAGTTGTATGAAATACAGGGAAGGCCAAGGAAGCAAGGACATGCTCAACATAACCTTAGTTGGAAGTAGAGTATGACATTGCTTCTAGTTCCCATAAGGGAAGCTTCCAGAATGATTTGTTCACTATTGGGTCTAACAGGATCAACATTCCAGGTGCTCAGTTGTTATTTAATGACTGGTGAAAAATATTGCCAAAAAATCTAGTTAGTTGAAGAAATTCGTATAATAAAGATTACTTTGGCAAGACTGATAATAGAATAAAAGGTATATAAATATACCAATTAATAGCATACTGAATATGTACATTAAAATACACATACAAGATATTTAAAGAAAAATGTATAATTTTTAGCACAAAGCAGTACATTAAATATACTTAAAACATAGAAAGAGAGAAAATCAATGTATGAAAATTAAGAAGTAGACCAAGAATAAAAAACATACATCTGTTATTCACTAGGTTATAAGCCCCTGTTCAGAGGCAGATTGTATACAAGGTGATGAATGTGAGGGATATTCAATGTCTGCTTCCTGCTCTTAAAAGGTAGACAGCTTATTTTGGGAGATAGACAATAAAGAAATAAATCCTAGAAGAACTGTGTCAGTTTGAATTTTTGGGGATAGGTACAATCAATAGGAATCCACCCTAGCTAATTTAATTAAAAAGGAAGCTTCTTTGCTGGTGTGGAATTGCTTATAGGACTGAAGGGAGTTAGAGAAACTATAGCTTTCAGGTGGACAGGAGCCAGAGGAGGTCCATGATAAAAGGCAGAAACCAATCGGCGTTATTGTCAGGCTGCCAGTGGTGGGATTAATCAGGACTAACCATTCCCAGCCTACTGTCTCCCCAGTAAAGATCTCAATTTCCAAGAGAGGAAGGTCAATTGACCTAGCTTTATCTCTAACTACCACTTGGCGGGAAGGAAGCTGGAAACTCTGGTTGGCACGCCAAGAGAGTGCACATCATGGGTGAAGAAAATCAACATTGAGGGCATGGATTTGGAACAGACAAAACCAAAAAAATGGCCACAAAAATAGCTATGTCAGGAAAGTACAGTGCTATGTAGCATTGGAATGCTCGGAGGGGTTGAGGAAGTCCTTGGGTTATTCTTAATGATGCTTTAGCTAAAGTCTGAAAACAAGTACTTTGTGTGAAGAAAAGACATAAAGTCAACATGCATTTTGGTGGGGCAGAAGAAAAGATTCAATGTTAAGAACACTTGTTGCTCTTCTAAAGTACCTGTGCTCAGTCCCCAGGATCTTTATTGTGTGGCTCAAAACCACCTCTAATTTCAGCTTCAAGGCATTTAGTATCCTCTTTTGGCTTCTTCAGGTACCCACATGCACATGGGCACAACCCCACTTTCTCTTACACACACACACACACACACACAAACAGAAACACACAAACACAATAATAACTATTGGTAACTCTTTGAAAGAAAAAGACATTTGGCCTGTCAGAGTAATAATTAATCAAAACACAAATATTTGAAAGATCACAATTTATTAATGAAATGGGAATATATATTTTTTTGGATAGGGGATTTGAATATGGCTAAAAAGGGAGGTCATAGTTCGGTGATTGACATCTTTCATGTTGTCCTGCCACAGAGGTCCAACCTTATTTCAGGAACATAAGTGGATCAAATGGATTTCCAATATGGTAGATTGTATGATTAGATGGGCAACTGAGTGGAGTGAGAGCAACAGAAGTAAGCCAATCTGTAAAAAACTGCTTCAAAAGTTCAGTTGAAACTTGAAAAGAAGATGAGTAATAGATTTGGAGTAAGAATGCAAGAGGGAATATTGAACAAGAATTGTTATGAAATAACAGCTCAGGGATAACTGAGTATGGCCTTAAAGGGGAGTTTCAAATAGAGAAGAAAGGGTCAGGAATGTCATCTCAACTTCTGGTCTGGGAGAGTTTTTTGAATTTCCTAGGAAGACATTTGGATGTTACAGTTTTTACAGCGTCATCCCAGAGCCTTTGGGTGGTGACTGTACTCTGGTTCAGATGACAATATTGGGACTGCTCATCCCTCAGGTTTGTCTTCTAAGGTGTTTGCTTTGAAGGGTTTGAAAGATAGAGATAAAGACTTGACAACTTTTCATTAAGATTTTACTGACTCTGTGCTATCTCTAGGGGTCTGAAATATAGCTCATTTGGTAAAATGTTTGAAGTACAAACAGAACTGAGTCAAATATGTGGCCCCTTTGTAAAAGCATGATGTTGGTAGTACAGACTTATAATCACATAGCTGGGGAAGGAAGGACAGACAGATCGTTGGTCCTTACTGGGCAGACAGGCCAGATTTATGAGCAAACCTCAGATCCCAGTGAGAGGCTCTGTCTCACAAAACAACCTGGACTGTTCCTGCAGAATTAGTAAAGGTCACTGGATTCTGCACTCAACCACACATATGCACATTTGCTGACTTGAAAGTGAGCAAAAATAAATCTGTTTTGAGAAACTCATGCTCTGGTTTGCTCATGTATGCATCTATTAAAAACCAGCTGTAACACTTCCTCTGTGATTATTATTGTAGATGGTATATATTGTCTTGTCTGGGCAGCTAGCTGGGGATACCTGTGGATGTCTGGCCACAGATTAAAATTCAAACTGATCAATTACATTTAAAGTGATCTCTTCCATTACAAAATCACCAACCCAGGAGGAACAATTTTAACTTCCTAATCCAGTCAACCAAGTGACATTGCATAGATAGATTCATCAGGCATAAAGGGAAACTATGAGATCACTTCATAAAACCCAGGGCATAGTAGGATTATGATGACTTAGCAATCCAAAACAGACACACAAAGACCTTTTTAATATTTCAAAGGTTAGGTCTTAGTTGAGGCTGTGTGTGTGTGTGTGTGTGTGTGTGTGTGTGTGTGTGTGTGTGTGTGTGTGTGTGTGTGCGTGTGATGTTTCACCAGGAAAACATTCTAAGTATAGAGAACAGTTGTCTTCCATGTCCTTGTAACTTTCCTATTGTTTTAGACTCATTAGAAATAAAGGAATTTTCTTCCTGTCATGTCCAAACTTTTTCATATACAGGAAGAATAGTGTTAATTTCTTACCCAGCCTTCTTTTCTTCTGGCTAAATAAACTCTATTTCTTAACCTTTCCTCAGAGGGAATATTAGTCAAACCTTTAATCACTTCAGTAGCTCTCTTCTGGACTGCCTCCAGATTTTCCGTAGCACATTTTATCTGGAAGAACTGAAAGGAAACACAGTAGAAGAAAAATATCATAAATTCAGACTTTGTCATTTCTAAATTTGTAACAATCTGGATATTTGCTTATTTAACCATTTTCTCATACATTTTCTAAGTTCAAGATTAATAATGTATATATTTAGTACAGGGTCAGGGTACACAAAAAAAAATCCATGAACTAACTTTTCTCCAAGTGTTTCAGTAGTGTGTTTTCCCATAGAATCATTTATAGTCACAATACGAACACAGTGCACAGTTAAGTTACCTCACATGTTTGTTACCTCCCTGACACTAAGCAATAATGCCAAGGGGAAGTAAGCGGTTGGTATTATGATCCATATTCTCTCACAGGTTATGTATATTGGCTAAGTGGCTGGATTTATTAAGACATTATTCTATGATTCTGGGCTACAAGTAACTTTAATTTTTAAAATGCATTTTAATATTACACAGTTAAATACAACTGTGATTTCGTTGCGTGGCCCAGCTATTGTGGTTTTACCAGTTCAGAGAAAATATTCTTTCATGAATACATAATAGGTTGTTTCTCTAATTTCTGGGTCAAACGGTGTAATTGATCTACATTCAACTTTAACATCTAGTCTTCTGGTGAGCCCAAATTTATCACTGATTTTTCTATCGTTTAAACATCTTATCAGTGTCTTCTGTCTGTCTAGTAAAACATGCCTCCATCCTGACGGTTTCTTGGTCTGTAAAAACACAACACTGGGATCAGTGATATTCAAGGAGAACATGATAAGACACAGAGACATACCCTTGGGAGGTCAACAAAGCATCATGGCACTTTTCAATGAAGACTTTTGTGGTTGTGCAAGGCAGAGAATGAGCACAGAGCATTCCACAGAAGTCCAAATATCTCATTAAAGATAACAACTACATGTAATTTATGCCTTTTGTAGGACATAAATATTCTTACCATACAAATTAAAATAGGGAAGGCTGCTCCCCTGTCTGTACACCTTAATTTATCTATGTTTATGTCTCTGTGTGGATATACTATAAGCCCATTGATACCAGGAGAGGGAACGTATTGCGAGGAGCTTGAGTTACATGTGATTTTGAGCCATTGGATGCAGGTGTTATCAACTGAACTCAGCTTATTTGGTATAACAGCAAAGGCTCAGAAATACTAGGCTGTCTCTTTGACACAACTTAGTGATTTTTAGGAGAGAAAATCATAACTTCATTTATTTTTTACTTGAGTCTAGAACTAAATCCGACACTGGATATGGTTTATCAAAATAACTTTGCTATTGGTGACTATTACAAGGGTAATAGTAATTACTCCTAGAAGATACAGATGACATGCAAATTATAATGACAAGTTTGGACTGTCAAATGTAGCTATTAGTGTTAGGCAGGGATAGAGAACCCCAGACGTTAAAAGACTGAGGAAAGGCATTTTTCTTTGGGCATATTGAAGAACACTCAGATTTCTTTACAGACAGGAAAATCCCAGGAGAAACGAGAAGCAAATAACAGCTCTGGGGTTTGTATCTCTGCCCAAGATTCCCTTATGGAATACTCAGAGGCCCCAGGAGGCCAAAAGTGCTTCTCTTGTGAAAAACTCTCCATAAAATTCACATAGAATAAGGAGCAAAGTTGCAGACAGATTCATAATCTTACTGTGTCCAGAATCAGCTTCATTTTCTGGGTTTGGCATGAGGAAGTGTGAAACCAACAAAGCCCCACATCTAATCAAGCACATTGTCACTGTCTGATCATTTGAGAATAAGGAAACGAACCCTCCAGAGTACGATATCAGGAGCTAACCTGGTGAGATTTAGATTCTAATTCAGTATTCAGCTAATAAGACCTTGCCTGAATCTTATGTGGTTAGGAGTGCTAGTACTCATGTTCTAGGATTTAAATTATCCAACATGTTTAGCATACTTATATCAGCACTGCAACACAGATGGAGTCAGACCTGTACATTTTTTGAGAAGTTGGGTTTCTCTCAGTTCTTAAGGGATGATTGAACGCCAGGGGTTTTGTTTCCTTTTGTACACATTCAAAACATAGATAGAAGCCCCTTGAGCCATGCCATGTGCAATAGTATTTCTCAAAATTATTCTTGTATATTATTAACCTGTTGGTCTTAATCAAAATTAGATCCTCATTTTATAAGTCTGGGATGTCGCTCCAAGGTCCTTTATGGTCCTTGAATATTAGAAATGTTAAATATTTTTACATCCTCATCCCTAGTTTTTTTTTTTTTTTCTGAAGCACTTCTATAGGTATGCCAGAAACTCATGTGGCCCACAGGCTGAAGGTTAATATACTTGCTAGTTCTAAAATGCGCCATATGTTCCCAGTGTTGCTGATCAGATCATTACAGTTTTCTGCTTTTGTTATTTTGTGGCCATGTGTGTGCCATGACACACATAAAGGGGTCAGACAACACTGTGATGGGAGCCAATCATCTCACTCTGTAAGCTGGATCCCTGGGGTGGAACTCAAGTCCGCGGGCTTCGTGGAAAGCATCTGTCTATGGAACTACCTTATCATCATTTACTAGTAAATTATATTTCCCATAGAATGGGTATACAAGCTTTAATGGTCTATGGATCCATTTGAGTCGTCTAAAGAGCAGGTATAAGTAATATTTGCAGGTGCACACACAGAGGTTTGGCTACAGGGGCATATTTCTTCATGCCTTTAAGAGCTCTCTTAGTCACAACCTAGGTAATGCATTTGGACCCTACTGCTTGTGATTTATACCTTGTAGCTCTCTCATCAGTTACTCTCTTAATTCTCACACCCAACTCCTTAATTAAGATGGAGACAGAATACATCCTTTGATCAATTCACAGCCCTGACAAAACCTAGTGCTTAGGGACAAGTCAAATCAATAAAAGCTTGCTTCCAGCATCGCTCCTCAAACTTCAGCAGACTCTGCAATCACTCAGCAGACTTCTTCACCATTCACGGCAGGACCCTATCCCACAGGCTCTGATCCAGCTCTGCTAGCTTGTGTCTAAGATTGTACTACATTCTAACAAGCATCTGTGTGATGATGCCATGGCTGCTGCCTGATACTCAGATTTTGAGACCCATCGGCTCATAAGGAGGTCTGAACTGTGAACAGGAACTAACTATTCGGATAGAGGCAACTGATCAGATTTAATATTATTAGATTTATAACTAGTAAGAATGCAATACTTATGTAACCAATGGACTAAGGGTTGAGGGTGTATAGGGGTGGGCAAATTGGATTTCACCACACCCAGAGCAGCCGAAGTGAATTGGTTGATGTTCCACAAAGCTGTTTGTCCATGAGAAGAGACATAGAAAATGTAAAAAAAAAACAATGTAGTAAATGATAATTTAATAAATAATTACTCACAAACACTCATGCCTGGTCTGCTTGTTAAATCAAATGAAGCTCTAGAAATTCGTCCATTGTTCAGTAGGGGATACGCTCATGATAACACCATCCTATGTCAAATGTCAGCATCCTTTCTATACTCTCCAGCATCTTACCTGATGTCTAAAGGTGCCAGTCAACATTATTCCCCACACAGGGCACAGGATTTGCAATGTTTTCAAGACTCTGGAAGTGTTTACCATTTCGCATCACTGTTTATATGTCTCTAGATCTAGAATTTCTCTAGAAAACAATGAACTTACTTTCCTAAGTCTTTACGGTCTACCACAGCATGCTTACATATATTAAAAATACACTACAGGTACTTCTTGAAGTGCAATAAATGGGGTTTTGTGTCCAATGAGCCTTTGTTTATTTTACAAGCATATGATAAACTGAGAGGTGAAGGGAAGTTGCCACTGAGCCATTGGTAATAAAATATATTTCCTTTATCTGAAAATGGCATTTCTCCCCAGCACAATCATTTTACAGTATGACTATATTAAATTCAGCTACAATGTAAATTTAACTTTTATTTTAACAAATTCCAGGCTAAAGGTCTCAAATTCAGAGAACAGGGATGCTAATATGTGGATGTATTCATGTGCTGGAACTTTGTTTAATAGTGGAAATGAATGGAATACAATTGTAGTGATTTCTCATTTTTGATACATTCTAGGACAGGAAATTCACCTACTTAGTAAAACATATTTGTAATTTCAGGTCAATGACTAAAATACTTTGACATCACCTATGGCCCTCTAGAATAATACCAACTTAGAACTATGACACAGATTTGCAGCTTTACTTAAACATGAAACATTCTGGATCTTAGTTTTACTCTCATGTTATAAACAAATACTTTCCTCAAGGTATAGTTAGCACCCATTACCTTTGTGTAGGCTCCAGCTTTGTGCTTTTATTGGGGAAAACGTCTAGAGTGGTCTAGTGTGGATAAGGAAGGTAAAGCTTTATATGAGAGTATATGGGGTAGATATGATTTTTAAAGATGTAAGTTAGTGCATTGTTGGCCAAAGCTTCAATGCTAATGGATTAAAAATATATATTAAAATAGCATTTTAAATCAGAAATGCACATAAAATAAGGGGATGTATAAATTGGCTGATGAAAATTTGTAAGCAGAGGCTCACAGGAACTTACTTGGTATTTCCCTTTGGAATATTCATTGATAATTTGTGAATTTGGGGTTCAAGGTGACTTTAAGTAATGGTAACTACTGAGATTAGTAAAGATCAAGTACATGGCTGCCAGGACAGTGCATCATAGAAGCATGACAATTCTATATGGATAAAAGGACATCTCTCCTGAAGACTACATGCTGCCCTTCTTACAAAACTAATTAACATGAAGAATAAGTAGTGCCCCACTGAAACAGTCTTTAATGTACAAAAATAAAGCAACAGAATGCTAGGCAGAAGCAACTGGTCACCTTGCATGGGTTAAAAGATCAATAGTGGATGAAAGTATGTTGAGAGACAACATTTTTAGTGATGAGCTCATGAGTATTTGTCATAATATCTGACTAGAATACAGACATAAATAAATGAAGTCATGCATGAAAGATGATGGTGTATCACTCTTCAAGGACTGTAATTAGATTATGTTGCATGCACACATGTATATCTCTTCCTCTACACACACAAACACACACACACACACACACACACACAAATGATATGAAAACAAATGTATATTTGCATTAATAGCCATTTATATACATCACTATATTTCATACCCTCAAATATAAAAGGCATTTTTGCCAAACACCAGCTTCTTGTATTTCTGAGTCAACACTTTTCTTTCCTCTTCTTCCCGTCCCTTTGTCAAAGTCTTACAATGTGACCCAGATGGGCTGTAAATCCGTATCACATGTAACACAATAGAGTCTCAAGATCTTTCTACTCTTGCTTGTCCTGCTGAGTGCTGAAATTGAAGGTATGCCTCACCACAGCCAGCTTCCAAAGCTCCCTATCCAAATTCCTGAGAGAGGGAGGAGTCATTGGTGAACAGTGGGGGTAGGTAGGGTGAGCTCATCTGATGCAGGAAGGAAGTGAGTTGTCAACTTATCTCTAAGTTCTGCATGATTCTCAACACTAATTCAGTGTGTACATGTGTCCAGAGAGAAAGGTGTTCCCATGTAACAGAATCATATCTGGATACCTTAATGTAATCAGCTGACTAAAACCTTCCAAACCAAATAATCCTTCAGACACCTCTGAGGAGGTTAGACTAAATGGAACACGATTTAAGGTCGAAGATGAGAACTGAAGCTAAGTTGAAACTGAAGAAATCTGTGTGAGTGGGAGGTACAAGTCTGCTTTTTGAGGTCATTATAGAAGAATCAGAAACTTGACAAAAAAGAAGAGTCCTACCATGATAACCAAACCTCGTCACATAATACAGGCTGAGCAAAGTGTACTTTGGGATATGCATGTACATATATAATTTAATTACAGAAAACAAAAAAGATGATTTTGAAGGAGAACAAGGATTGATGAATATGTGGCAGAGTTTGGAGGAAGGGGCAGAGAAAAATTTAGGAGCAAAGTGTGTTAAGATAACACTTTTCTTCCAACCAACCAAGCCCTCCAGAGCACCCAGGGACTAAAACACCAACCAATGAGCACACATGGAGAGACCCATGACTCCAGTTGCACATGTAGCAGAGGATAGGGTTGTCTGGCATCAATGGGAGGAGAGGCCTGTGGTCCAGTGAAGGTGCATTTCCCCAATGTGGGGGAATGCCAAGGCACTGAGGTGGGAAAGAGTGATTGGGAAAGGGAGCACCTTCATGGATGCAAGGGGAGGGAAAAGGGGTATGGGAGTGGGAGGAAAGGGGATAACATCTGAAATGTAAATTAAGAGAATATCCAGGAAAATGGGGAAAATGCATTAAGATGCTACTACATGATTAACAATAAAAGCCTGGTGTGGAATTCATCTGGATTTGGGAAAAGGCAAGTGTTGCTAAGGCTACAAAGCATACCTTTCCATAGGGTGACCAAGAATGACATATCACAGCTCTGCTCCTTCCCAGACTGAAGTATACAATGCACCTTGTTGAGGTATGCAAATGACTTTGCTCCTCCTCCGCCTACACCAGAGCCAAATCAGGCTGGGCACACTGAAACAAATGTCTGATCTTACAGTGGCATTTAGTCACACATTGAGCTTGATTTACGAATGCTATTGTCCTTCTATCTTCTGTTAAGAAATTATTAGCAGGAAATAAGTTGGCCCGGATGCCACAACATGCCGGATCAATTTAAGACACAACATACATCACTGGGATTTCTCCTGTCAAATGGAACCATTAGACTTGCATATTTAAAAAGTATATATTTCTATGTCAAGGGGTGATGCATTGGGTACTGTTATGTAAAAGGCCACCAAGGAGGCAAGGGGATCAAACACAAATGGAGATCTCAGGAGAGATAATAAATATGCCATTGAATATGCAGCATATATTAGGTCATAAGTATCTTCTTTCATTGAGGGGAACCCATGCCTTTCTTTTTACTGTGAAGTGATCAGCTTGTTACTTGTCTGTCATAAACTAAGCAACAGAGCCCATCTTTTGCTTCTGCCCATTGATGTGCTGTGACTAAAACAGGATCTAGCCCTACAAGTTACTCTTATGGCTGTCCTTAAATCCTTATGCCCACTCTCTGCACATCAGCCTCTGACAGTCACCATCCCTTCATTGTTTCAGGGTACATTTCCCCCAGTGTTTGTTTTCTGTGTCCCATTGAGCTTGTTTTAGTGTGTTATGCTGTCATTTTCTAGCCAATGCCTGGACAAATTAACTGAGTAATTACACTTTCTGGACTATAGTTTTACATCCTCTGTTTCTTACTTTGCCCCCACACAAGTGGACCATGAACAGTGGGTGGCATTCTTTGGTGGGACAGATTGACCATGCAACTCTCTCCACTGGTAGCCCAGCAGGAAGCTGAATCACACCACATATAGCCTCAAGGATTAGCAAAACCAGCCAGAAAGAGATGGCAGGTGAAATGGGACCCCAAGCACTGGGTCCCCAGTGAGTCTGGCTCCAGGAAATCACCAGGTAGGAGGATCTCACAGTGAGTGGGAGTCAGCAACCATTCTCTCAACTCTCTGTCTACTCCTGTGCAACCTTGGACCAGACTCATAACACCTTGGGCACCTGTGTTTCTTGTTTGTTTGTTTGTTTGTTTTCTGCCTCCCACACAGATGGAGTAGAAACCAGTAATAACGATGGTAACAATTATCAGCATTTAATGGTTTAATGAATGGTTTGGGGATGCCCTTGATAATTAGAACAAAGAAAGAAAGAAAGAAAGAAAGAGAAAGAAAGAAAGGAAGGAAGGAAGGAAGGAAGGAAGGAAGGATGGAAGGAAGGAAAGAAGGAAAGATGGAAGGAAGGCATGAAGAAAGAAGAACGAAAGAAAGAAAGAAAGAAAGAAAGAAAGAAAGAAAGAAAGAAAGAAAGGAAGGAAGGAAGGAAGGAAGGAAGGAAGGAAGAAAAAAGAAAGAAAGGAAGGAAGAAAGGAAGAAAAAAAAGAAAGAGAGAGAAAGAAAAAAGAACACTATGGTTGAATGCAGTAATGTAATTTTCACAAAAGCAAGTTAAGAAAAGAAACTTCACCAGTTGATTCAGATTTTTTCTGCTTGCTATTTTGCAGGGATGCCAGTTTGGGTATGCTCCAGGATAAATGCATAAGAGTTGTTGTACTTTTAAACACTTTTTTCGTATTTCAGACATTGCACTGCTGCTGTTGTTTTCTATGTTTTATTGTTTTCCCAGTTCTAATTTACTTCCAGCTGAGTTATTCTCTTCTTTGCTATTTGCAGCCATAAAAAGATGCTCACTCTGTTTGCCTCCAAGTAATACCCTATTGTGACCCTATTGTGGGACATTTTGTCTGTGCACATAAATCTCTTGTTATTGTCATTTAGGTTACTTTATCTTATATACTTAGTCAAAATCTAGAATGCCTGCTTTGAGGCAGGGAGCCAAAGCTTGTCAAAATAAGATCTATGGCATGAGAATTTCAGTGTCCCTTTTAGTGACTGCACTGGCCGATATGATGATCATCTCTAAATGTCACAGATGGAGTTTGGGATCAAAGCTCTAGTTGCAGCAACACCAGGCTATGCCTAGGCTTTCATAGAACTTCCAGCCGAGAAGTAAATGTCAATCAACAAGGAAACATGCACCGTGATCAGACGATTTTAAGTACCACCGAGAGTCAGACACAGACCCATGATACACAGGAGGAATATGTTCTGCCCAGAGCAGACTGGGGGCTGAAGCATTCTGAGAGCACTTACAGTAGCTTAGCTCAAGACACAATATTTTATAGGAAGAAAAGTGAAATAAAATGGAAAAATGAACTTGTGAAATTATTCAGATCTGTGGACCCCACAGCAAGGCAGTGTTATGGGTTGGATCCTGTTTAGCAAAGATGTGAATGTTACACTTGGCTCCTAAGTGTAAGCACCTTATAACCTTGTCCTGATAGTAAAAGGAGGAAGTTACAAACAAGCACAAACATATCAACATGAAGGATGCTATGTGAATAGAAAGGCAGACTTCACTGGTGGTATATCTACCAGTCAAGGCTCATCAAACATAGTATCTAACCCCCCGTAGATGAGAACACTTATTCACTCACAGACCTAGAAGGAACTAGTTTGCAGGTACCTCCATCTCAGCATTTCCAAATTGGTAGACCTGAGTTTTTACTGTTTGGTTTAATGGTTTGTTATACTTGGTGATGGTGGCTTATGAGTCTAGGTGGGCAGCCAGTTTCCTCAAGTCTTCCAAATTGTACAAGATGCTGCTCCTATAGCTCAGTGCTTTGCCTGGTCTTGAAACATTTCTTAAAATAGACTCCAGAACCAAAACCAGATGTGGTGACTTTCATCTGTATTTCTAATATTTGGGGTTGTTGGATTTAAAGTCTTGAGTTAAAATACTCAAAGACAGCGTGATTGGCCACACAGTTACACCTTAACCAAGAAGATATTTGAAATTGATAGATTCTTGGAAAGTGAAGAACAGTTTTCATCCACAGTGTGACAGTGGGTAAATTAACTGCTCTTCAGGTCAGGGCCACACCCTCATAAGGAGTCTGGTCACCACAAAGTAGACTCAATTACATCTCTGGTGTGCAGCACTTTTTTATTTAGAGATAGAACGAATGTGAAGTTGGGCGTATAGACAAGAGGAAAAAGAGCTGCAAGGGTATAAAGGAAGCATACGAATATGGTTAAAATATAGTATATGAAATATCTTTAATTAAAATTTTAAAACATGTAAAAACAATGAAATTGTGAAGCAAATGGACATTTAAATCAATCCCAATAAACATCAGATATATGTGGAATGGTTAAAAAAAAAAACAAATCTTCAAAGTTTACTATGTAGCTCGGGCTTGTCTCAAACTCATAGCAACTTCCTACTTCTGATTTCCACGTGCTGAGGTTTCAGGTGTGAAACTCTGCTTAACAGTCTTGCTGTTGTTACTGTTGTTGATTTGTTATTATTTTAAGACAAAGTCTCACTATGTAACCCAGCCGGTCTTTATGGTTACTGGGGAGTGTAGCTAGTTCGAGTGCTGCCTAGCATGCTTAAAGCCCTGGATTCAATCCTCAGCACCCTGTAGACCTGGTGTGATGGTATAAACTTGTTATCCTAAGTGTGCAGCCCTGGATTCAATCCTCAGGACCCTGTAGACCTGGTGCGATGGTATAAACTTGTTATCCTAAGTGTGCAGCCCTGGATTCAATCCTCAGGACCCTGTAGACCTGGTGCGATGGTATAAACTTGTTATCCTAAGTGTGCAGTCAGAAAAGTGAGCACCAGCATCATCCATAGAAAGTATGAGGCCAGCCAGGGATACCAAATAAATGAGAAAAAAGGAGAGACTTTTGTGACTATAGATCAGAAAGTTTCTGGTTAGTTTTTATAAAAAAAAAAAAAAAAAAAAAAAAAACAGGTTAAGGGGATCAAGGCTATTAGTTTAGTGTTTTTGTGCAACTCCTAACAATAGAAGTCAGTATATCTTTGATTCCTCTACCTGGTATTAGGATTCTTTTAGTCCTATTGGGTGGCTTTGTCCAGTGTTTATATGAAAGATTTGGCCTGATCTTATTGTACCTTGTTTTGTCTTGTTGGGCTTTCATCTTCTGGAGGCCTGCTATTTTCTGAAAAGGAAATTGAGGTAGAGTAGATCTAGGGAGGGAAGGGGAGCTAGGAGAAATTAAGGAAGGGGAAACTGTGGTTGGGCTATATTGCATAAGATAAAATTCTATTTTCAATTAAATATATTTAAAAAAGACACAAACATGAAAATATGTTTTTAAGACATGGAAATTACCAGCAAGATTGAGAAAGGGGATGGGTTCTGGGAGAAGGATAAAGAAGAGGAAGAGGGTGGAAGAGAAAGAGGTACTTCAGGATAAAGAAATAAATGGAGAGAGAGAGAGAGAGAGAAAATACTTGCCTGAGGACCAGAGTTGGAAAACATGGGTTTTATTACTCATCCTCTTAGTAAATAATTTAGGTTCTGTTCTTCATAATTCTAGAATGAAAAAATGGATTTTTTTCCTTACAAGTATGTCCTCAGAATTAAGCCTTAAAATTGGGGAACCATCTTATAAATGTTAGCACTTGGTATTTTGCAATTACAAATGACAAATAACTTCACCTTTGAACTCTCAAAGTCAGCAGATCTCATTGTTAACCACAAGCAGAAAAATCTTGGGAGCTCACTGGTTTATCTCCTCAGTACACTTTACTTTCTCCCTATGAACTTGGGAGTATTATAGGATTTATTCTCAGCTTTATTTTTTTTTTCTTTTTCTTCTTCTTTCTTTCTTCCACCGACACAATGTACTGACACGATGTTTTTAGCACATTGTGAGCAAATTCACTTACACTTTGATTAGACCTATCTTTTAATCTTCTAATCTTTCCTTAGACACAAAATATAATATTTCCAGGTTTGAACTAGCCCAAACTCAATTATGATTATCTCAGTTTACTTTCTCATGGAATCTATCATTTTTTGACAGAATGTTAATGATTTAAGAATCCCAATTCCTCCTGGATGATGTGATAACATGAGGTTGAAATATAATCCACTAACTAATGAGTCAGAACACTTGTACCCCACTCCTGACACTATTTTGAGTAGTTATACCATAAAAGGTAAGGTATACCCGGAAAAAGTGGGCTGTTCAGGGTAAGGAGAGCATATCAGAGGCCAGAACTGAAGATGTCTAGACTTGGCTTCTGGACTCACAAGACTCAACAACCTTAGCCTTTCTCTTTCCAGCAGCAAACCTATTCTTGTCTCCATACCTTTTCTATCATGACTGAGAGTACCTTCTCAAACTGTGAGCATAAAATGAATTCTTCCTTACATTGCTTCTTTCAGGCATTTATCATAGTGGTGAATAGATTAACTAGTGCAAATGGCTTTGAAGTTTTATGGAGAAGAGACGAGACATGTTCTTTTTCCTTCCACTATCAACTCTATTCAGATCTGTGTATTTCTTGGAATTGTTCCTTAATATCATTATTAATACTAAATAAAACATCCCTTTCTTCAACTGCTGATTCTCTTGAAAAGTGTAATAACATCCATTCAACATATAATTTGCCTTGACTATTTTAAGTAAACAGTTCAATGATTTTTGAATCGACAATGACATTAGTTGTGCAAGTAGAGTTTTGGTCTAATAACTATACCAAGGGACCAGTTTCAATACTTTGATCCTTTCTAAACTGTGTATTGGTATACAGGTACGATTTAGTTATACAAGCCCTGTTCTCAAATTCACCACCCATCAGAAAAGTTAGACCTCTGCTGTTTCTTCTAGCTTTTTGGATTGTTTGTTTTCACTTTCAGTTTATTCAATTAATTTAATATAATTTTAATGGAAACAATTACATTACTTTTCTCCCCCTTCTTTTCTGTCTCCATTCTCTCTCTGCTACCTGCTTGAACATCTCCTATGTTCCTCCCTACTTTCAAAGTGATATATTCTTTCTTGATTATTACTGCTACATATACACACACATTTTACATGTACAAACATACACAAATGCATAAATATATATAAATACAACATGCTGAGTCTATGGTTTCAAGGCTGGCTATTCTGCATTAGAAAAGCAATGATAGGGCTCATTCCTGGAGAGAATAGTTCTCTTTCTACCTGCAGCCATTAGTTGCCCATAGTTACTTGTCTTGAAGTAGGACTTTGTGAAATTTCCTCCTTCCACATTAAGCTGTTAGGGTAAAAATAGAAAAATACCATAATAATTCTAATGGACAGGCTAATAAATTGTGAGTCACTGTAGAAATTGTTAGTCATATAGAAAATATGTCAAAAAGCTTCTTTTAATGAACAATAAAATAAGCTATTCTTCAATACATGAACTTAAATAAAATCTAGATTTAACTAATATTTGTAACCTTTTCATTTTAAAATAACCTAAATTCTGTACTCATTAGACAATAACCCTGAAATCTCAGTGTTGCTACAATGAATAAAAGGTAGAGACCAAAGAAGCTCACGGGCCAGCTATCCTAGCATATACGGGGGGAGGGGGTTGAGGGGTGGAAGGGGGGATCCTATCTCATACAAAATCAAAGGACAGATCAAACACCCAAGGTTTTCTGCTGACCTCTATACATGTACCACATCCCATGTGGCCTTTTCAACACAAAATGTTCACATACATCATATACATAGGATACACAAAAATATATTTCAGAATGAAAAGAAGTAAAGATAGGATGATCAAAGCTAACTATGTAATTTAATAGGAACTTGGTTGAGAATCAATCCTGGAAAATGGCAGAGGATGCTTAGAGGAAATAAATGTCATAACAACATCAAAATGTCCTCCCACTCAATATCATATAACATTCCTTATGCATGCCTAACACAACCTTGTCCATTCACTTTTGAGGGACAAGGATAATGGAAACGATAAGCTCTACATGACCTTACTTACCTGAAAAATGTTAAAACTTAGACACAGAGACATGGATCATAATGATGCTTACTAGAGGCAGTTGGTAGGGTTGGTGTGGAGAGGATGAATTCCAAAGGAGGTTCAGAATAACACATGCACTCCATTCAGGAGATGCAAAGGGACTAACAAATAACCATTTAAGCAACTACTAACACAGTGGTGGGTTTCTATTTTTTACAGCTGATCTTAATTGCATGAGATAGCCCCTTTCCTCAAAGGCATTCTGTGTATTGTGTAACAAAATAAAACATACAGAACAAAAGCTCTAGTGAGTATGTGTAAAATTCCTGGCCGGAGTACTAAATGGAGCTTAGTGTAGACTCCAGCTGATAAATGAGCATGAAAAAGCCAAGAGAAATACAGTTACACTAAATTGTAGCATTCCAGGAAGAAGAACAACAACACATTGTCTACATGATGGGCATCTATGCAAGAAACTACAATTGATGTCCTAAAACAGACAGCTATTGGGCATTGGCATTAGGCTATTAAAGGTGTAGCCACAAGAAGAAGTGGACATTGAGTGCAGAGCTGTATTGGAAAACGAGAAGGATGGCCCAAGAAGCTCATTCGATTGTCTTCTGCAGATGTGCTGAGTAGCCCAGCGACTCTCCAGTCTTCTCCCACTCTCCCAGGCAGCACTGGGAGCTTCTTGGCCTTGAATATTTTTATTTCTGAGAACCCAGGTTTTCTCTAACATCCCTTTGAACACTTTAAATGCTTTTAGTACTCCTTTAGTCATAATAAAAAGAGCATTTCCACAGGGCAGTGTCAGGAGGCCTAATTAGTACCTGTAGAGAACTCTGTGCTCTTCAAACAGAGAAGTACAACAAGAGATTGATTTAACCTGAGAACCAAAACTGGATGAAGAGACTGCTCAATTTCCTTAGAGGCACAGTCATCTAACACACTGAAAGGAAATGGAGGTCTCTCCCCAGGGATGCTGCCCAAGGTCAGGATTTTATAGACTCAATGTTTTCCTAGCAGGATAGTGAAATAGAAGGGCCTTTCATTTCAACAGCTTGGAAGACAGCCTGATGCTGGGCCAGAGTGGATACATAGGAATCAAATACTAACCCAAAGTGTTCTTCCCCTACCCACCAGAGCAAAATAAGTTAGTCATTTGCAGCACAGGGTGCAATTTATTCATTTATCAATTAAATGGATGGAACTAAATGGCATCTGAAGGCCCTTTTGACTCCAGAACATTTATCATTGAGATTCTTTATTTTACCCTGAGCAGGTCCTGTGTGTACAGTCACAGTCTCTGTGAGTTCAGATGAGGAGCAGCCTGGCTCTGTCTGGAAGATGCTCTTTCCTTGGAGTCACCCATCACTTCTGAATCATGTAATCTTTCTGCATTCTCTTCTGCATAGATCCCTGAGCCTTGAGGGGAGGAGTTTGATGATGACATGACATTCAGGACTAGATGCTCCCAAGTCTTACACTTTCTACAATGTCCAATTATGGGACTGACTGTTAATTACCATCTACTGCAAGAAGAATCTACTTTGATGAGGTTTGAGAGAGAAACTAGTTTATGGGTTTATGAGTATGTCATTAGAAGTCATTTTCTTGATACACTCTTTTACTAAGATAATTATAGTGTGCTCAGGAACTGTTAGACAACACACACAAAAAAAGAAATTCATGTTTCTATTTTGTTTTATGTCTTGTTTTGCTTTTCTTTTCTTTTTGGTTTGGGTTGGTTTGGGCTTTTTCTTTAAGAAAGAGAGAGACAGAATGTAAAGTTCGGTAAGTAGAGAGCAGAGATTTGGGTCAAGACGTGGAAAACAATATGATCCACATATACTGTATGAGAAAATTTTAAAAGTAATTTCTGATTTTGAATTAGATAAAAATAGCTTGATTGGGGGTCTGTTGTGTAGGTTCTTAGTAGCAGTTATTGTGGTAGTTTCTAAATCAGGTCTGCTTTTCGGCATACATTCAAATGCACATAAATGTAGAAGACAATGCCTATATCCTGTGACATTTGTAACACAAGAGTCCCCAGCTGTAAAACTCAGTCTTTTGCCAGGAAACAGCCACAAGAACTAAATTTGCATTGCTAGCCAGCTTTTTTTGTATGTTTGTTTGATTTTTTTTAAAGCTTTTATGATGAAACCTTCTAGTGATTTCCGGTGAAAGATAAATAAATATTTTTTTTGGAAGTACACAAAAATGATTAGGGTAAGGTTTCTTTAAGTACCGATTCTGGTAAGAAAGACAAGACTATATAGAAGTGTGGGCATCACTGAATATGTGCTGGATACAAATACTGTGAGCACGGAGGGAATGATCCAATATGCTTTAATGTGATAAAGCATCTCCCTATACACACAAACTGTATTCTGTCTACCCAATCCAAGGAGTTGTGATTATTTCTTATATCGGTCAGAATTCTTTCAAAATTGTTGGACCTCAAAGCCATACAATGTGAGCTCACACAAGGTAAGCACAACCTTGCTCCATGTTTTCTGGCCTGTTTATAAAAAGAGACCCAGGATTCCCTCCAAGGAAAATGACCTTATGGTAGTGAGTTAGTTTCCATTTCAGTGTCTATGCCTGGCTTTGTCCCGAATGTGTTACAGAGAAGTACAAATAGGGAGATTGGAAAAGTCAGCCAAGTCCTCTCTAAAATTATCCCTGTCATCAGAGACAATTAATACTACGTACAGCACAGTATTGTTCTAGGAATAAGAGCCAACAGCGTTTAGGGAGATTTGCAGATCATATAATTTTGTAACCTGAGTTTATGGTTGGCACCAGTTTGAGTGTGAAAATTAATTGGTGGGAGGTTTTGTAGGGTACAAATAAAGCTATTCACAAGGTTCAGACAATATTGCTAGAGAAAGATAGTGCATATCATTATCCCATTCTTGGGAAATTGGGTTTTCATTTTTATTTGGAGCTGATCAAGATTACCGGACTCTATAGAAGTCTGATGGACCATTCGTGTCTGTGTGTCTGCTTCTGTGTACCTGTGTCCTTAAGGATATAGATTTTCTCTTCCTTTCCACAACATGCATTGGAAGGTACTGAGTAAATGTCAAACTATCATATCCAGGCAACCTTTTCTGACAGAACTAATGGACCCTAAGATGAATTTACTCAGAGTCCTTTGCTTTTCGTAAATACTGAGTGCAGTCACACCTGACATTCTTCGTGAATTTTAAGAAAAGCAAAGTCACATTGCAAACAAAGACTGATATACAGGGTAATGAAAAAATATTTAAAGTGAAAATATGATCATTGCCTTGTTGAGTCAATTTTTTTTCAAGTTGGTGGGAGACCTGTTCTCTTCTGAGGGTGGGCAAGGAGATGATTTAAATTTTTCATAACTGATGTGAATGGAACTATATGAGTAGTTTCATGATATGTTCATCATTGGCTTAGTGGGCTTAATGTTGACAGCCACATTTTCATTGGAAGGCCTTCATTGCTTTTGTTGTAGAAAAGTGCCCTATGTATGAAACAAAACAGGATTTTACAGAAGACATTAGTTTATTAGCAAGCCAGTGCCCTGGATCCTGGTTGATAATCTGTTTAAGAAAGAGCAAGCATTCTGTTTATTAGGTCACGGTTTGGCTACTGTTTTAATTTTGAAGCTTCTCCTGGATAATTCTGAGTTCTGTGTAGCTCTGGAGAATAAGTGAGGATTTCATCAAAAGGCACAAGAAGAAACTTTCATACGCAGAGAAGGGAAGAGTTTACAGGCATAATAAATAATTTCTGCCCCATATGTGCCCATATAGCAAGTCGAGATCATCGCATGGAAACCGTGAGCTAAGCAAAATAAAACCAGAACATGAGTTGCCTGGTATATAAAGAAAAATGAAGGTAACCCTGCCTTCTTAGAGAATAAACATACATGGTTTTTGCCTGACACCTGGACACCTCTGCAGTAAAATTGCTAGTGGTCAGAAGAGGACATGGAGCCATTCAGCTTTAAAAGGCGACTTGAACCTGGCCACTCATTTCAGGTTTTCTGCTCTTCCCAGAGAACAGACTGCCACCTAAGGAGTCACCACCTTGTAGCTGTTTCTGTCAGCACTTGCTTCTTCTTGGAGTTCTACCAACCCTGGAGCATGACCTTGCTCAGAAGAGAAATCTGACCTCATTACAATGCATGTTTAGTGTTTTGCAGACACATTACAAAATCAGCCAGAACCCCTTGCAGGATCTTTCCCCCCATATGCCCCCACACAGGAAAGAAAGACAAGCCAGGGGGCTGTATCGAAACAAACTGTCATGAACAGCTGCAAAAAGGGCTCAAGCATCTGTGTAATGATATGTTTAGTCACTAAACACAACTATTTTATCCTAAGATAGTCACAAAAGCCAATACACACGTTTATGGGAAGTCTTCTTATTCTGGGTCTGAGGAAAGTGCCTTGGTAAATGTTCAGTTGGATTAAACCTAATTATTGACATCTGGAATTTGTTAATGTTAATATTAACCAAAACATTTGACTAAATGAAAGTGATATGGGATAAAAGTTTATTCTAAACACTTACTGTGATGTCAGCACAGGCAATTACACATTTTACTGGAGAACCTGCTAGCTTAAAATAAGAGTAGATAGATTTTAATAGCCACAGTCTTATTCTGGTTTCTCCATTTACTTTAATCTTAAATGCTATACTGTGTGTGTGTGTGTGTGTGTGTGTGCGTGTGTGTGTGTATTATCATGATCTACTTATACTAAGCAGGATACCACTTGTGTTTTGGCTGTATACATGCACACATACTCCAGACTATACCAACACTAGAAAGGGCAAAAATATAAAAGTTACCCCTAATTTGGCCTTTGACATTTAGAGTTCCAACCACACATACTTTTAAAACAAACAAACAAACAAACAAACAAATACATCCTTTACCACCCATATTCAGTAGAGCAAATGCAAATATTGTTGGTTACATTTCACTTAAAGAATGCTCCAACTAAATTTTGCAGATGCAGTTATAAAAGTTGTCATAGGTGTCAACTTAAGATAGGGCTTATTTGCATACACTTCCTTGTTTTGTGGTAAATTTTGCAGGTGGTGTATTGGGTAGAATGAGAAATTCAAGGAGGTTATGTAGATTGGGGAATTCTAAAGCACTAGGTAACCTGGAGCTAAACTTAAGAACAACACTTTCTCAGAGAATCCTATCCCAATTAAACAGCAGTCCCTAAGGCTTCCTGCTATAGCAATAATTGAAGCCAATGACAAATGTATTTCTCTCATGAAGGGCATAGTGTTAAAAATCTAAACATTCTCCAGTTATTACTTTTTTTATTCTTTGAAAAGAAAATATTTGAAGAAGTGGTTAAAAAATTATGGGGTTATGTCAAAGAGCACAGGAAACAAAGAGCCCCTAAGGACTAAGAATAAATTCAAGAGTGGAGTAAATTTTATAAAGGGATTACAAATTAAAGCATGAAAAAACATACATGTATCATAGCAATATAGGCTATTTGAAAGTAAAAACGGACAATAGATTATACTTTCTTGCAGAAAGTTGTGAATTATCTCTAAGTTTTTAGGTGAAACAACTTATCAACTTGTTCCCAGAAAATAAAATATATGAAGAGAAAAAAAAAAACAAAAAAAAAAAAAAAAAAAAAAACACCTTGGCAATGAGTGTGGTTAACATGATCAAGGGTATAATACAGAAATTAGATTTCTCTTGACATAGAAGATGAAGATCATAGTCTAATATATTCTTTCAAATCTATAAGCCCACTTATAGGAGGGACAGTGGTGGCTGTCTCTACATATATGTTGGGGGCCATGTAGCTGCAAAGGCAACTCCTTCAGGTGGAGCTAATTGAAGACTGCCCTAAAGACCAAGGATTTGGTGATGAACACAGTGCCAGCCTATTGGGAACTGCGGCTTGGAAGAGACCAGTGCAATGCAGGTGGAAGGGATATGGAGTGCCCCTGTAGATTATTAAACAAACTTGCCAATGAGTTCATAAGAACGTGCCATGGCATTTTCATGTGTTCTCATTGATTCTGTGCCAACTCATCTGCAACCCCCTAAGTAGGTTTGGACAGTGGATGGTCTAGGACATAAACAACATCCACATTATTTACAAAAAAAAAAAAATACCCCACAATAAACAACCTACATTTGGGAAATGCTCTATAAAATATCTCAGCATTAAAGTTTTTTGAAAGAACCATTAAAACAATTTTTGAAAAGGTGATTGGGAAAATGCAGCAGCCCAGAGGTTACTAGGAGAGCAGTGTGGTAATCAAAATTGTGCTTTATAATGCAAACAAAATATATTATATATCTAGTGGAATACGGGGGTGGGGGGAATCTAGAGCTCCATTAAATAACAATTCAGAACACTAGGTGGTATCTTAGATATCACACAAATTCAAGTTAGTGACAATATTGGGGGAAACTAAACCCATGCAAGGGACATAAAGAAACCACTCAGAACTATTTTTGCAACTTTTCTATAGATATAAACTTTAACTTTCAAAGCTTTGTTGAAAGCAAAATAAAATAAAATTAAATGCTGAGAATGAGGACCTACTGAGGGTTCAACCCTAAATAGGACATCCATGTCACAGTCAAGGTTCAAGTAATGAGGAGTCAGAAGGAGAGAGACACAGTGTGAGAAACAGCACTATGAAATGCTGTCTTCTGGGCATGACATGGCTGTTGTATTCACAAACTCAGTGATGCTATGGTGAGCTGCACAAAATCTGCATAAGATTCAGTCAGTGAACTCACAGGAGAAGAGAAGTAGGAGGAGGAGGGGAAGAAGGTGGGAGGGAAGGAGGGAGAGGAGGGGGAGGAGGGGGAGGAGGGGGAGGAGGGGGAGGTGGGGGAGGTGGGGGAGGAGGGGGAGGAGGATGGGGAGGACATGTGACATGAAGAGAAGAATCATTAGAGGTACCTTAGAAAATGGGACTGGAATTATGGAGGTGGATATGGTCTAGAAATATTCTTTATGTAGATAAAACGATAGATACACAGATCAAATGTAAATAAAATATATTCTATTTCAGAGCACAAAAATATATTTTAACGATGAAATTAGCAGAATTGTTGAAAAATTATACAGAGAGTGTGAAGGAAATCTTTAAAGTGTAATTTCCTGTTCTTGTAATGATCGGAAAGGAATCTATCGCCTTCTGTATGTTATGATATCTAAACTATATTCTCAATAGATTATGAAAGATGTTCTGATGTCACTATTTTCCATAGGTTTTAGCCCTAGGAAATAGAATATTGGTCAAACAACCAGCTGGCATTGAGAGAATTTAATGGGAAGGACTATTCTGAAGAAGGATCATGACTCTGATTGAGATGTGTTATCTTAAAGTACCAAGGTTAGATATATATAAAAGCCAAAGATTCAAAATGTTGAATTTGTTTTAAATAAGATGCCTAAGTGAAAAATGCAAATTGTAGAGTCATTAGCATATAAATGAGATAAAATGGTTATAATAAATAAGTGAACAATAAAAGAAAACCAGAGAGGTCTCTGGGGTCCTTCAATATTCAGAGATAAAGAAGATGGGTAAGCAGGAGTAGAGTGTAGAAAAGAGGAATCAAAGTGATGGTTCATTGGTCACCATGCAGGGAAGAGAACACAGCCTCGCTGAGCAGCCTGGGGCATAAAGAGAATTGAGAGACCTGGAGGTTGAAGGTGGTGAGAAATCACATGATAGACTATCATATAGAAGACAGGTTCAAAGGGGGAAAACTCTGGAAATGTGCAAAAAGGACTTTTGCAGGTATTTTACCATGAGAGGCTTTACCACCAGCTGATTGACACAGATACTCACAGGCAATCACTGGACAGAGGTCTGGGATGCCCTATAGAAGTGTTAGGGGAAGGACTGAAGGAACTGAAAAGGATGGCTACCCCATAGGAAGACTAAAAGTGTCAACTAACCTGAAACCCTGGGGCTCCTAGAGGCTGAGCCACTAACCAAAGAGCATATAAGGGCTGGTGTGAGCCCCATGGCACATATGACATATGTAGCAGAGGACTATGTTGTCTGGACTTAGAGAGGACAAGCCTAATTTTAAAGAGGCTTGATGTCCAATGGTGGGAGGCACCCTCTCTGAGTCAAAGAAGGAGGTGGTGAAAAAAAAATTTTTTTGAGAGGGGGACTAGGTGGAAGGGAAACATTTGGGATATAAATAAATAAAATAATTAATATTTTGAAATAATTTTTAAAAAGTGAAACAAAACAAAACAAGCAAACAAACAAAAAGCTGAAAACAGCTCTTATTTTGACAGTGTGATTGAAAAAAAGATGCACAGAGCCATTTGGGGAATACCCAGTCATTCCAATAACGGAAAATAAATATCACTAGACAAAATGCTTATTTGTTCTTGCAATATACAATAAATATATATGTATATGTATATATATATGTATATATGTATGTATATATATATGTACACACACACACACACACACACACACACACATACATTGCATGAGACCTACCCTACAGTAGGTCCATCAGCATTGCATCATGGATAGAAAGAGATACGTTTTACATTACATTTAACTGAAGAGTTAACAGTTTTATTCATTTGCCCAACTTCTATATTTTTCTTCTTTTGCTGTGTTGATGTTGTGAGTTCTTCATACGCTCTGGATACTAATTCTCTAGCAGACAACTCACTGGCAAATTGTGTATGCTGTTCATCAGGCTTCCTTAACAAGTTGATTGCTTACTGAGCTCTGCGAAAGTTATTTAATGTGATGTAGTCACATTTATTAATACTCACTAATATTTTCTGAGTTGTCAGAGCCCTATTTTAGAAAGTCATTGCCAGTGCTTTGATTTTAAAGTGTTTCGTTTAGTATTTTCAGTTCTTACATTAAGGTTTTAGATCCATTTACAGCTAACTTTGTGTATGGTAAGAGATAGGGATCTAGTTTTAATACGCTATATACAGATATCCAGTTTTATTAGAATCATTTATAAAGTGGCTTTTTTGATATAAATCATTAGTGTGTTTTTATTTATTTGTTGTGACTATAAAAGTGGAGAGGTCAATCAATTTATTTCTGAGTCTTCTCATCCATTGATCTACATGCTGGTTTAGGATGTGTGTGCGCATGTGTGTGTGTGTGTGTGTGTGTGTGTGTGTGTGTGTGTGTACACACATGAACACCATGCAATTTTAGTTTCTATAGCTATGAGTACAACTTTAAATTTTATGTCTACAAATGTAAGAGCACTTGAAATATTTGAAATCTTTTCATCTAGTATCTTCAGTTTCCTTCCCTAGTATCATATAGTTTTACTGTAAGAATATTTCATCTGTATTTTTATTTTGACACTAATGTGAATGGGATTATTTTCTGGATTTCTTCTCAGTGGATTCATTACTGCTAAATGCTACAAAATTCTTAAGTCACAAGAGAAATGAAATAATGATTTTCCTCATTATTTTGGCATTAAGAGAAGAATATTTTAATTATAATAAAATTTATATATAACATGCAGAGTAACTTTCCTTCAAAGACCATATGTTTATAATTTTAAAAGTTGCATATTTGTCTCTAAGAACCTAGAAAATAATAATTGGAGATCACATTACTTTAGAGGGATTATTCAATTTATAAAAATTGAGAGATTTATTTTTATAATTTTGTACTAGTATATTAAACCATTACTTGCTAGGTCACTAACTACTTAATACAAAGTGGTAAGGGTAGAGAGAAAATGAAATTAATCTTTACGAATGGGATGTTAGAATTACATTGAATTGTATATACTCTATAAATAAAAATTTAGGGACTATTACAAAAGTAAACACATTCAACAAAAACTTAGTTTGTGTCTTAGTCATGGTTTCTAGTCCCGCACAAACAGACCAAGAAGCAAATTGGGGAGGAAAGGGTTTATTCAGCTTACACTTCCACATTGCTGTTCATCACCAGAGGAAGTCAGGACTGGAACTCAAGCAGGTCAGGAAGCAGGAGCTGATGCAGAGGCCATGACGAGATGTTACTTACTGGCTTGCTTCCCCTGGCTTGCTCAGCTGCTTTCTTATAGAACACAGGTCTACCAGCCCAGGGATGGCACCACCACAATGGGCTGGACCCTCCCCCCTTGATCACTAGTTGAGAAAATGCCTTACAGCTGGATCTCATGGAGGCATTTCCCCCAACTGAGGCTCCTTTCTCTGCGTTAACTCCAGCCTGTGTCAGTTGACACAAAACCAGCCAGTACAGTTTGTGATGGTAAGTATAGCAGCAGGATGTCGATATAAAGACATAATGTGACTGAGAAGCATGGGTATAAAGAATACTTGAACAACCTATCTAAGTGAACTAAGATTTTGAAACCTGGAATCACCATTTTATCAGAGAACACTGGTTAACAAATGAAAATATTAGTGAGATATTTTCCATTGAGTGTTAACCAAAAGTATACAAGGCACCTCCAAAACATGAGAGGATATTGTCATTGTTCTTCCCTACCTACCACAACTAGATAGTAAGGCCCTAAAGTTAAAGACAGCATATACTTCAACCATAAGACATGAAGATTTGAAGTTGGAACACACCTGAAAGTTATTTTCCCTACTGGCTGGGTTTTATTGTGTCAAAGGCTGCTATCAGAAAAACAAAAAAAGAAACAAACCAAATAAAAACAAAACAAAAACCCAGAAATCATCTTTATTATTAATAATAATTATTTTATTCCTTTACATTTTAAATGATATTCTCCTTCCTGCTTACCCCTCCACAACCCTTTCAAACTATCCCTCTTCTCCCCCACCTTTTTACCTCTATGGCAGTGCTTCCTCATCCACTTGCCCACTCCTGCCTCACCACTACAGCATAATCCTACAATGGTGCAATTTAATTTTTTTTTTCACATGACCAAGAGCCTCCCCTCTCTTTGATGTCAGATAAGGCCATCCTATGTTACATATGTATCTGGAGTCATGGATCCCTCCTTGTATACTCTTTGGTTGATGGTCTCCCAGAGACTAAACTACCAATAGTCTTATTCAGCTACGAACTCTTTGAGTCATAATAATAATAATAATAATAATAATAATAATAATAATAATAATAATAATAATAATAGTAATAATAATAATGATTGCCTCAGCAAGCTTTGTTCATTGGTAAAATAAAGGTATGAATGTTATAGTGGAGAGGCTGTAAACCCATGTAAAAACAGAAGGCTGAAAGTACATAGACCCTAGGAAAGTACTTACTACTATTAATTTTTTTAGATGGGTATAGTATGAAAATGCCTTCTATAATTTTAGCTTATACTCATAAAATAGTAATATTCTTAGCTTTCATTTACAAAGCTTATTTTGTAGAGAGTCAGTTTGTAAAAGAACAGAGAATATGTGCTAGCAAAGTGCTTAAACCTTAATGCAATATAGCTTCTCCCTTCCACCCAATGGCTCAGGTAACACTGAGGGAGAGGAGGAGGAAAGTTGTTAGGGCCAAAGACTGGGCAGGATTTCCAAAAAATATTATCTTTTAAACATCACAGAACCATTGTTCTCATGAAATTACTGTAGTTATAGTTACCTACACAAGATCTACATGAGATCAAGCCAGGCAATAATCCAACATGGACTGTGGAGGGACTCATGAGACCCCACCACTAAATGAGGAGCTATTGGAAATTGTTGGCTAATGGGAATGGGAGATACTTTTATCCCAAGAGGCATGTTCCCTAGTAGGTTGCCTATACTCTAGTGGATGGTCCTACAACCATATGCAAATGGGTATCAGTAAATCAACTTAGTATGTGATTAACAATAAGAGTACATAAAGTTTGGAGAGAGATATTGTGGAAGGGGAGTCTAAAATAATTTTTGAGAAGAAAAAGATTAAGATGTAAATATGATAAAAATATAATATATACATACATTAAAATTTTAAATCATAAGATCATATTTAAAAAATTTGGCAATTTCTTTTGCTATTCTATTTATCTAAATATGTGTAGATGAGAATCACTGCTGTATTTGATATCAACAATAGGCATATTGCACAAAAGTGTGACAAATAACTTATTTTTGAAAAGTATTTTCTAGGTCCTGTTACTACAGTAACTTGTCTTACAGCATGCTAATCTACATAGGACTAATAAAAATGAGTCCTGACAGGTGCAGGATATTATTTTTATCCTGATTTCCGTGTATAAGATGAGATCAGCAACAATACTTGTATAAATCTATACCTGCTTATTTATAATATTGCTGTACACATATAGAGTATGGTATCATTTGCAAATTGAAAAAGACTACTTAGGGTTTTCTTTTCTTTTCTTTTTCTTTTTTTCTTTTTTTCTTTTTTTTTTTTTTTTTTTTTTTGGTGAAAAATGAAGTGTAGCTATATAGGAATTTACTGGCTTACCAAAAAGGAGTTTTAGCCTATTCAAAAGATTTTAGCATATATTATAGAGAAGAACCAGAGTACATGTTGTATTTATAAATGAGTCTGTTTGAAATAAACCAATTAAATAAAAATACATAAAGGAAGCAAGTAAACAAATTTGAAACTGAATCGCTTCTGTTATGTTGCTTTGTCTTTATGGGAAAGCAATACTTTCACTGGTGTTCATCATCAGCAAATCATTAGATACTTTTTTCTACTCACACATTAGAGATGAAACCTTAGTCTATTCTCAGTGATCCACAAAGAAGCGACCAGGAACTTCATGATGTTTGTATTGAACATTAACTAGTCAGGCTTTTCCGATGAGTCATACCTTGGAGATGACAATGCAGTGCTCTGCTCTGTGCATATAGCCAGAAAGTGTGAAGAAAAGACCCTCTCAGGGGATGAGGAGACACTAGTTACAAGAATAAACACATGGCATTCCGATGAAGCTTTCTAACATGGAAGTACCATATGCGGAAAAGTCTTGAACCATCAGGACTGTTGGGAGACAAACTGGAAGAGGATATGCTGAGCTCTCTCTTCAAAGTAAAGGGAAATTATCAAGTGAGTTATAGAGACCAGGTAGCCAGATTAGCTGTTTTAAAAAAGTTTTTCTATGGTAGTTGTTAAAGAAAAAAGTGTGTATGGGAAATGTAGGAGATTATGAGAAACACATTTAACTGAGAAGATGTCAGGGGAGGAAATAGTAGCAGCAGTCCTGTGGGTTGGATTGATATAGATGGCAAAGAACGGAAAGGTGTTATAGCATAAGAGGTAACATCCAGGCTTCTCATTCTTTAAAGCACAAAAGAGATTCTCTGTTGCCCTGGTACTCATAGAATACCAAACTAGTGTTCTCTTCACCAGCTGTACATTTTTATAGAAGGCCATTATTGTCAATGTTTTCCTGTGGGCCAAACATGGTGTTAGAATCCTCAGCAGGCAATGGCAGGTAAAAATAGGATTATAATCTCATTAAATTTTCACATTAAATTTCTTTAGCTCAAGAAATCAGTTAAGAGACCCCGGGTCCTGTTTGGATACATAGAATACCAAGGTGGAATCACCAGAACCCACATAAAACCAGAGGCAGTGGTGTCATGCCTCTGTCAGGCTAGCACTCCCACGGTGACATGTGATAGAATCTCTCTCCAGCTTGGCATATGCAGTGGTGAATTGGAGGCCCTGCCTCAAACAGGACGGAAGGTCCCAGCATCCACAGTGTCGACTTCTATGTGCACTCTGTGGCGTGCATGCTCTTGCTCCCATGCCTCAATCCATTCTATCAGAAAACAAACTGGGAATATAGCTCAATTACAGAGTGCTTCCTTAGCATGTAGAAGGCCCTGGGTTTGATCCCTAGACTTCAAAACAAAACAAAACCTGTAACAGCAACAGTCCCCTTTAGTCTACATGCTTCTTTTCCTTTCTAACTTTCCATCTCTGCCCTTCCTTTTCATTTCTGACTGCTATGTGTCATGCACATTTTTATATACTTTTTAAACATTTCATATATTATTTGTACGTTTGGTTTTATTTTTTACGTATATTTTGTGAAGTAGATGCCTGTGGAGTTCAGAAAAGTATGCCAGATCCTCAGGAGACAGATATGATTGGGAGCTACCTGTGAATGTAGGAACTCAAGCCCAGGTCCTTTAAAAAAACATCTCTTTTCTTTAACTGCTCACCTGTTTCTCTAGCTGGTCATGTAAAACATTCATAAAATTTATCAAACATACCTTTCCATTGCTGTTCCACTTGGATGGAACAGAGCAAAAATATGTTGCTTAATGTTCTAATTGTACAGGTACTGTTATTACAACCACAGTACTTAACTCCACCAAGACTGTGCTCTCAGTTAATGTGTATTGTCTACCATGAGCTTCATAAATTGAAGATAAAAATTCAAAGCAATAGTGGGCCCAACATGTGTACATTGTTTGTATGTGAAAAGTGTTTGTCAATGGATATATAAGCATATTTAACGTGTCATAGCAAGTTGGTTGTTTTGTTGGAAATAAATTCCCACAATGTGAACAAGTCAGTGACAGTCTTTCTTGTTTTTAAAATGACACATATCAAAATTTTCACTTTTTACTATAACAACAAGACTTATTCATTGGGCTCTTATGCAGTTGTTTTGGGCTTTGTATTAAATCAGTATCTGTAGGTTAAATGATTTTATTTCATTCCTTGTTTTCTTATTAGATGTCACTGTGAATTTAATCTAATATTTCACAGAAAATATGTGTATTGTAGTTATAAGTTGAGGGACTCTCACATGTATTTATATTTTTATTAAAGTAAAATATGGAACTTCACAAATTGCCAAAATTTCTAGATTGCATGAGAAATGGTGCCTTGAATTTTGCTTCCTTATAGAACAGTCTATGTAACTCACATTAGCAGACTTTGTACTGGAAGTCCCAGCGTTCCATGACCATCCTCAAATCTACCAGAATTTCAGAAAGGAATAAAGATTATTAAGTTTTCTTCACACAATGACTTTGATTCTCACTCTAACGAAGTCTAGACCTCTATACAGAAATGAAAGCTGTGGTTAGTTTTTGGATTGCATTCAATTGCATGAGAAACTTTCTGTTCATTCACACTATGAGACCATCAGCATATACTGTCTAGGCTTTGGGCTTGGCACTGAGAATACAGAAGCAGATGAAATGCAATTTCTGCTTAGAAGCAACAGACACCTTGCCAGGTACAAGAGGTACACTCTAAATTCATACTCAGTGACCAGACAGACTTTTCTTGTTAAGAGGAACTGTGAGCTAAATTCCAAAAGTAAGAGTAAATTAAAGAAAGGAGAGGGGATATTTCCAGCAGCAGAAAGAGTCTGTGCCAAGGGAACTGGAAGAAGTTGAGTTTGTTTGGATCGAAGTGAAAGGGGCAGGGTGGTGCATGCTAAGCAGGGGTCATGTCAGGAAGTGCCAAAGCATAACAGTCTGGACTTTTCCACTGAATGCTGTGGGAAGTCTGTGCTGAGTACCAAACAGAACAGCAGGGCATTTGATAAGATCTTGAGCTCTGACTAGGAGGAAGGTAGGGAAGTTAGACAATGGTTATCTAATATTATGAGGACTAGAAAAGAAGAGGAAACAAGATATATTCAACTAGAGAACAACAAAACAATGAAAAAATAAAATTGGTAATGTGTAAAAATGCCTTTTTTTATTTGTTTGGATTTGCCAAAGAAATTGAAACTTAAAAATATAAAGATAAGGATCTGCTTTTTGACTTTGACATTAATGGATGAGGAGTAATTGAATATTTAATATATGCCAGACACTTCAATGAGTGTTTTATCTTTATTATTTCACTTAATCTTTGTTATATTCCACTAAGGATGATGTTATTCTGTTCTCTTTCTTTCTTTCTTTCCTTCTTTCTTTCTTCCTTCCTTTCTTTCTTTCTTTCTTTCTTTTTTTTTTTTTAACTTGAAGATCACGATGACTCACAGAGAATCCACCATTTGCCAAGTTTGAGTCTTATTCACTGATCTAGAAAGCACAAGAGGAACACTGTCCATTTGGGGAAGTTAAGAATACTTTAATTTTGGGGAAGTTGATTTTGAGTCATGCATTAAAAGAGACAGAAAGCCTTATATCTCCAGAAAGACTAGTCCTGCAACCCTGGAGTACCATCATGCTACAAATTGCCACAGGCTGTGTTTAGTATATAACTACATAGACATCTGAAGTTCAGTAGATACCACTAGGTCATACATTTACACTCAGAGTGTCAAGATATGATCTAGAAAATATGAAGGGTTCCCCATAAATATTTCCTGAGTGTATGATAAGTGGATGAAAATTGAAAGTTGTAGCAAGAATTCATTTAGGCGACATAGGCAAAGGTGAATTTTGTATTAAAAATGTAATTGGATAGCAAGCAATAGAAGAAAATTTGCTGAAAGAGATTGTGAAGACTTTGTTGAGACAGTGAGATACAAGTCAGAGGACTGTGTCTTAGCAACCAAAATAAATGCAAGTTCAAAAACAGTGTGCTCACTGGTGTGAAATTCTTCCCAAAGTCAGGAAAACCAAGTCTGAAAAGCAAGCACAGGATGACCTTGTTAGTATGAAGAGAGGTATGAACTAAGGAAGGTGCTGGAGAAGCTTTCACTGGGAAAGGTAGAATTCAGTATCATTCACTTGAACATGACCCTAGGAATCCTTGCTACATGGAAACTCAACTGGCAGACCTAACACCTATGTCTATATAGCATAAGTTTTGTCAGACAATTTCATTTCAGTTTATGATTCTAGTTGATTGATAAGCATGTATAGTTTCAGACTCAACAATGTCTGTATGTCTGAAAAGAAAACACAGAATCATGGGATGTGAAAATTCGTGCAATGCTACCAATTTGATCTCCAAGACTTCAAAGAAGAAAAGGAAGAGGAGGAGGTGTAAAAGGAGGAGGAGGAGAAGAAGAGTCATATTCTAAGAAGTAGAACAATAGAGTGTGAGATATTTTGTCTCTATATCATACTCTGTTACTATGACCAAATATTTACTTTAGCATTGTTCGTGGAAACCTCTGTCTGTCTAGGAAAAAAACCTATAGTATATAAACTTTTTTATGAAAATGATAAACATACCTTGAACACAGAATAAAGAGAACACACAAACTTTTAGGAAACACACATAACACAATCCCACTCTCATAAACGTTCAGAATTCTAACACATTTAACTCTAGCTTTGGTTAGATTGTTATTATGATTACTGTCATAGAAGAAGTCAGGTACTAAAAGTTTCTGAGAATAACATTCAGGAGCAAAGCCCCAAATGCTCATCCAGTCGCTTCATGGATGGAGTATGGAGAGAGATAAAGAGATAGGTAGATAGAGATAGATAGAGATAGATATAGAGAGATAAATATATAGATACAGAGATAGAGAGATAGAGAGATAGAGAAGAAGAGAGAGAACCTGCCAGCTCATACAATATTACCAATCCTGAACAGGCATCAGAAATTTGAATTAAGAAATCATCTTGACAAGTCTATTCTGAGGAAAAACAATGTTGAAAAGTCAAGAGTACCACCCAGAAAAAAAAACACTCTTGGTATATGTTCCACATTATGTTGCTCAAGGTAAATGTAGCCACTAGGGCATCTCTCTGAGATCCTACTCTCTAAAGATCCAAACTTCATACCATTCCTGTCTGATTATGAGTATAATAAAATGGGCACTCTGTACTACTAAAATATGAGAGGGTTTGTTATGAAGCATATGTAAACACAATATCTTAGACAGAAGCTTTGATCTGACTTCATGATTGAGAGCCTCTTAAAATCAGAATTGTTAGTCGAGGAGACAACACAGTGAAATTCAGTTATTCAGAACTCTTGGGGAATACATCATTCAGGATGATGGAATGATGGTAACTCAAAAGATGGAAGTGATCAATCTTAAATGATAGTAATAATATAATTTCACAGTTATATATTAACTATTAAAAAGTCATACATATACTAAAACCATATATACATAGATTTTTGTTCACATTAAACATGTATTGTGTGGTGTTAAGTAATGATTGGGAGTCTTGATTTGATGTACACAGTCCTTGCACCCTACAAAATCTATTAGGAAGCCAAGATATGAAGTTGCAACGAGCTATTTTTTCATCCCAATTCTTACTCTAAAATTCATGGGAAGACATTTGATAAGGACAATGTCAAAGTAGGACAGCTGAGGCCAATGGTTTCATGTAACAGTTACCTATGCCCTTTCTCATTCTTTCAAGTATCTCTCCCAGAAAAAGAGGTGCATTGAAAAAACTAAGCATTTGTATATGTCTACAACCTTAAAAAATTAGAATGAGATACACTGCAGGAATGGATTTTGCTTATGTTTCTGCATGGTTATAGCTATGATTTATTCAGCAAGTTCAGGTACAGTGTGTGGCTTGCAGTCATTTCAGATAGCATCACTGATAATAATGATTCTTTAACATCTCTGGTGCCTCTCATCAGAGGATTGCAAAAGGTTTTCACTAGCATTAATTAAGGCTTACAGGATTTCAATGAGGTCATGAAGCAGTTTAATTACTGTAATATATTGAAATTTTTAAGCAAAGCAGACACAATTGGAGCTTCTGTTTCAAAACATTCTCTTTTAGTTTTGGTGGCATGCACCCAAGAGCCTGAGAATCACTTTTGTATTTCTTCATTTGTTTCCCACATTTTAGGAAATCTTGAGACTCTAATATATTCCTTTGTATACTGAGAGACACAAGGACAGTGGCATTGTATGCCTCCTGTGAATTAATTGATTCACCCACAAGCACTTGACACACAGGCAGTCCTGGGCAATGTGCTGCATATCCAAGAGTACAGAGAAGATAATGCCTTTCTTCAAGGACCTCACAATTAAGGGAAGTCTACACAAATAAAGTACAAAATCCACAGTGTGACCGGTGTAGTGACAGAGAACTTCAGGGTGTTATTTGGGTATGTAGATGTATATTCCACATTGAAAAATAACAGTGAACTCCACAGACAGGTTTGATTATGTTTTAAGCACTCTTCTAAGATATAATGTGTATTAGTTTATTAATTTTCACAACAATAATAATATGTAGGATGTGTCACTTTTCTAATTTTATAGTCAAAGAGATTCTCTATTATACCTACAATGATATGATGGACTGTCATTCTATGAGACCTTAGCACAAATAAATAATTTCTCCCATATCTGTGTTTTATTAGATATGTTGTGATATCAATGGAAAAAGTGTTTAGCAGAACTCTAGTCTTCTCTCTGTTCTCTTCTGGAATATCTGAAACCATTATTTCTGTGTGAACATACCTATTTCCATGGTCTTACCACTTAGGGATTCTTAGATAATACTGACTGTGTGAATAGAGTATATTTTATGCATCCATTTGGATGGAGCTCAATATCTTACTGATTGATCTAGAGGAAAACTAGTTCTATGTGGCAATGTACTGACAGATGGCATACGTCCTGGACACCAAAACATACAGAGTGTGCTTATAAATACTAAGAGGCAGCAAACATTTTTCTTATACTTTTAGTGGATGCATGAGCTAGTGTTTTAGAATAGCATATTTTAGTCAGATATTAACAATTTAAAAGTTATATGGTGCATATAAAAGAATATGGAGACACATTCAGCCAACAACCATTTATTGTCTGCTATATGTAGTTGTATAAATGTCTAAGAACTCATAGCATAATATATAGATTGAAGAAAAGAGTTACAGGTTACTTCTAAGGAAGACATTTGGGTAATCAAGTCATTTCCCTCAGTGGCACACTGAACTGTCTTTTTTTTTTTTTTTTTTTTTTTTTTTTTTTTTTTTTTCTGTGAACAGACACCATGACCAAGGCAAGTCTTATAAAGACAACATTTAATTGGGGCTGGCTTACAGGTTCAGAAATTCAGTCCAATATCATCAAGGTAAGAGCATAACAGCATCCAGGTAGGTATAATGCAGAAGGAGCTGAGAGTTTTATATCTTCATCTAAAGGAAACCAGGAACAAACTAAGCATCCTCAGGCAACTAGGAGGGCTGTCTCTAAGCCCACTTCCAGAGTGACACACTTCCTCCAACAAGTCCATACCTTCTAATAGTGCCACTCCCTGGGCCATGCATGTGCAAACCATCACCCTGGACATAGCAGTAAGTACATAATTATATTGGTTTCAGCTTTCAAATAAAGGTAAAAGAGTGTCAGAGTGCTTTTTACTTTTCAAATAAAAGTAAAACAGAGCCAGAGTGCTCAGTTATGAATCCTCTAGACACACTTATGTAGGGGGTGTTTCTGATGCTTTGACCATAATCTGCATTTGAAAACTGAAGTTCCTGTCCCCCACTTGGCTCTTGAATGATAAATAAAGATGCTAGCAGTGAAAGGTTGGGTAGGAAAGGAGGCAAGCTGAGGTTAAAGGAGAAAACAGGATTTGCCATGCTTTGGAGGAAGAAAAAACCACCAGCCATGTGAGATCTTGGGTGGTGTGGTTATTGACCTGAGATTAGAAACATGACTAAGCTGAAGAAAAATTTAGAGGTGTTAAACTATGAAGAGCAAGGAACAGTAGCTGAGGGAGGCTTAGAGAACAAGGCCATTGAGCTAGAAACATATTAAAAATAAGCTAATGCATGGCTTTCATCTATGGATCGAAAGGATCCCGGGTCAGGGCTTTTAGCATGGTCCACCCAGAGCTTAAAGCAAGGGAGAAGAAACTATACCATTAGCTCCACATGACCTTAGTACAATGGTTTCTATGTACCTCAGGTTCTTCATATTATATATATATATATATTGTTACATAATTGTTCTGGTTAATTTGTGTGTTGATTTGGCTGGAGTATAGTGTTGAAGTATTTGGTCAAATATTCTTCTGAATATTTCTACAAGGTGAATTAGGTGATAATAATATTTATATTAATGGACTTTGAAGAAAGGATCTAGTCCTCCCTAATTAGAATAGACCTTATCCAACCAGTTGAAGACCTGAACAGACACTTTTTCTGGAAATAAAGAAATTCAGTAGAAGGTAACAATCAGAAAACACTGAGAAAATTTTGGAATATTCACTCTTTGACTTAAATTTCATCCTCTAATATTCCTTAAGATTTGATACACTGAATTCTCCTATAGACTTCCGACGTTTTTAATGGTCTATAATTTTTCAAGAATATTCCTTATATTTTGTTTTATTTTTTGCTACATTGAGACACATGTGTATAGATTAGACATGTCATGTCTAATATGCATTTGCACAGAAAAATATGGATATAGACTTCAAGAAATGAAAGTAGGTTGAAGATAAAGTTTTGGCATCATTAGCACAGAGATGATAAATGATGTAGTTGGAGCAGATTGGATTATCTAGAGAAAGAAAGGACGCTTTTTGAGAAAACCTTAGAGCAAAATCTTAAAGCTTGTGTTTTAGATATGGACAATGACTATGAAAGATAAAGTAGAAAAGTGGTGAACTAGGAAAGGGCATCATTAAAGCAGTATGAATTTCGTGTACAATTGGGGATATTAAAGTCACCATGCAGCTTTAGTTAAGTGACTATATTTGGAAAAAAAAAACTTATGCCCAACTTCACTTTGGTCTGTTTACATTTATACTCTTCTTTTAAATAATTTGTAGATGATAGTTATGGCAATTTATAGTTAAACCAAGGAATTCACCATTTAGTTTGAGATAGCTCACTTAAATGAAAAGAAAGGACCTCTAAATGTATATAAAATAGTGTGTTATTATTCATATTCTCATTGTCTCTGTCTCTCTGTCTCTGTCTCTGTTTCTCTCTCTCTCTCTCTCTCTCTCTCTCTCTCTCTCTCTCTCTCTCTCTCTCTCTCTCAAAATTACATTCTCAGACAATATAAAAAATGAGCAACATAACACAGAATGTTCCTATGATGGTCCAAATGCTGGTTTTCTTTTTCTTTAAAAATTCAAGTTGAATCTTCATTGTCCCATCAGTTGTTTAGGTGGAACTTTTGGAAAGAATGTCATAAAAGCTCTACTCATAAAGGGAGTTGGTGCCTTCATGAGCAGGCTTCAATATCATTTTCAATGGGGAAATACAGAAACAATGCTCCATCTAGGAAATAGTCATCAGATATAAAATCTCTTGGTTGCTTGACCATGATGACCCAAATCGCAGGACTGTGAGCAAACCTTTCTACTTTATGTAAGTGACCAAAGATAAGGTTTGTAGCAGTCACTATTGGTGAGGCAAGTAAGGCAGGCCTTGATAGCCATTTTGTTTTCAAGATGGAGATAAGCCTGTAGGGAAAACATTGCTAGTCTGTTAGACTTTAATTGTTTCTTCTTTAAGACTTTTTTTTGGTAGGATTATCCTGTAAGCTGGACCCCTGAGTATCCAAAAATGACAGAGAGATAAAAACCTACATATGGTTATTGTATGTAAAATCATGCACATCCTAATTTTAAAGTAATTTTAAAATTAATTGCTTCCTGCACATATACCTTCTAAAAATGCAAAATCACCCTTCAGTTCAACTATATGATCCATTTATGCACATGCAGAAGGATGCGAGGAGCCAAGCATGAAGAAATACATTTTGGGTTTCTGCTTTTCTAATGAAACAAGAAATTATTGGAAGTGTCAATAGACACACATGAAGCCAAACTATGTAACAGAAAGAGCAGAAAACAGCAGGAAAAATGTGGGTGGACAATCACTGTACAGTAGTTTAGTTCTGTGATCTGAAGTCATACTGCAGCCAAAGAAAAGAGAGAAGAGGCTCTTGGTTTGAGAAGTCCATTTGCATGGTGCTGCTCTCATCATCTCTGATAGGAGGAGCAAGTACCAGAGGAAGAGGAAGAGGGTCAGTCAGGAAGCCAGAAATAGCTTCAGGGTCGGAGTTGCGCTGGCTCTGGTTGATCTGCTCTTGAGGTTGATCAGTGGTGGCCTAAAACCTTCTCACAACCTTTTCAGAAACAGATTATTCACAGACTCAGGAACAGCCCACTGTCCTTTACTTCATTAAGGTCTCATATCTCATATCACAGCACTAAGGAACAAGCTTCACACATCCTTAACTACACCTAAACTGTAGCACAAAAGGATATACAGCTGGGATATATATATATCCTCCCCAAGGAAAAATAAATTTTCATCTGTGGTCCTTTCTGTTGCTGTGATACACAGCATGACCAAAGACAACCTGTGTGAGAAAGGGTTTATTTGGTTTACAGGTTACTGTCACTAATGGAAAAAACAAAAGGCAGAAACTTTAGGCCAAAACTTGATGTCAGGAACCAAAGTAAAGACCACAGAAGAGTGCTGCTTATTACCTTTCTGTCTCTGATTGTTCTCAGTTTGCTTTTTTATACAGTCCAGACCTGTCTAGAGATGGTGCAGTCCATGGTAGACTGGACATTCACACATCAATTAGAAATTAAAAAATGGGGTACAGAGCTAAACAAATCATTTTCAGTTGAGGAACACCGAATGGCCGAAAAACATCTGAGGAAGTGCTCGACATCCTTAGCCATCAGTGAAATGCAAATCAAAACAACCCTAAGATTCCACCTCACACCAGTCAGATTGGCCAAGATCCAAAACTCAGATGACAGCAGATGCTGGCGAGGCTGCGGAGAAAGAGGAACACTTCTCCACTGTTGGTGGGGTTGCAAGCTAATACAACCACTCTGGAAAGCTGTCTGGCGATACCTCAGAAAATTGGATATAGTACTACATGAAGACCCAGCTATTCCACTTCTGGGCATATACCCCAGAGACACTTTAATACACAACAAAGATATATGCACCACAATGTTTATAGCGGCTCTATTTATAATAGCCAGAAGCTGGAAGGAACCCAGATGTCCTTCAGAAGATGAATGGATACAAAAATTGTGGTACATATACACAATGGAATACTACTCAGCCACCAGAAACAATGACTTAACCAAATTCTTAAGAAAATGGCTGCATCTAGAGAAGATCATCCTGAGTGAGATAACCCAGTCACAAAAGAACAGACATAATATGCAGTCACTGATAGTGGGATGCTAACCCCAGAGGCTTGCACTCCCCCAGAAACAACTCACAGACTGTATGAAGTCCAAGAAATAAAGAAAACAAAAAATATACATATATTCACAAAACAAGAAGACTTTGACTATTTCCATGTTGCGTTTTGTTTTGCATGTACTTTACGCTTATTGCAACTAGTACGTTTTCAATGCATACTGTCAAGCCCTTGAAAAAAATCAAGTACTGACTAAAAAACATATTCACATGGTTTTATGTAAAATTTATTTTAATGTCTGAAAAAACAGTACTGACAAAAATGTATAATTTTAAGCAAAAAATGTTTAAAATCTTTACATTTATCTTTGTTTTGCAAAATAAAGTCGTTTAAAAAAATTGTAAAAAAAAAAAAAGAAATTAAAAAAATAACCCCTGGCATATGCCTTCAGGCCAGTCAGGTAGAAGCAATTCTGCAATATAAGTTCCCTTTTCAAGAAAGCATTCACAGTCATGTTGACAATCACAGTCCTATTTATAAAAGATTTAATATACTCTACATTAATTAAGAGTTAATAATTTGTAAGAAGCAGGTTCTTTTCTGAGATTTTCCCGTTAAAGCCAGTTACAGACTAAAGTTCCCTCACAGATCAGAATCAAGCCATATGGATTTAGATTCTGCAAAAACTCACAAGTTAGACTTTGGACCTTATACATTATACTTTGGGAATCAAGGAAGTATAAAAGTTAACTGTGGTCATGATAAGGTTGTAAACAATTGCGAGATGTTGAAACAAGCGAAGGGATATAAGGACCTTCAGAGAACTAATAGAGGCAACTGTCAAGTTGCTTTGCTGAAGAAGCACAGAATGGAGAGGCCACAAAGGGAGCTCTGCAGATAACAGAGAATATTTTGTTTTGGTTGTTATGGATTGGTAATGCAGACTAATTTTAGCTTTCCTGAACACAGAGCAGAGGTTGCTCTTGGAGATAAATGATTTTAAAGGAGAAAGGATAAATTGATTCAGCTGAGAGAGAAGATGTCTTCAAGAGATAATGAATTCTTTGGAAATGTGAAGTGTGGGACAGAGAGAAAATCATGATTCAAGTGAAGGGATTTTTGCCTTGAAAGAGGAGACAGGTGGACTGCAGGGTGTGTATTGTTGAGACACAGGAACTGGTAGCCTTCATCGTGGAGGGACAAGGTTGCTCTCTGTGGTGGGACACATATTTGTCAGCTAAGAAGGAACTAGGGAAGATGTCAAGCTTTGAGAAAGTGGAGAGAATAAAAAAATAGAAAAGAAAAATAAGAAAAAATAGTAAAAGTAATTTGTCTAGGGAAATATTGTGTTATATTTGTACCCATATATTTGAATATGACCAAGCAGACAGGCACATGCATTTCTTTATAAATCAATATAATTTTAAGTTTGTAGGTGTACAGACTTATGTACAGCATAAACAGAATGGGATTTAAGGGAACAGGTCACCATTTAGTCTTGGAGAAACATACATACACAAATTAATCTCCAGTGTGGAGAGTATTCAATTCTTTCTTACTTTGTTTCGGATAAAACACAGAAATGGTGGAGAGATTTTACAGGTGTCTATCTGAGGTTTTAAAGCTTTGAACTTGTTATAATCCAAAGACAAGTGAGCCTTGTTGAGACTGGCCTAACCAGGTAGGTTCTTTCAGGGAGGGTTCAACAGATGTGTAATGTGGTACCCAGCATCTTGTCTCTTTCTTTTAATGGCTCTTACAAAATAATGAAAACAATGAAAAGGAAGTGACTGCTACCCACAGCTGAGGAATTTGGAGCATCCCTTTCACTGTCAGAAGAATGCACAGTGAAAGTCCAATTGAATACCGACTTGTGGTACTTTGAACACAGACTTCTGACTGACAAACAATACAAGATAAGTAAGAAACTTTCAAATCCTCAAGTTCATGGGAGCTAGTTACACAAAATTAAAAACTGCAATGTCAGAAATATAAAAGTAGGTCATAAGAATGAGAAGTATTTTATTAACATGATTCTGATGCTGTGGGGATGAAGCTGTTAAAAGACGTCTTACTCAAAAGACTGAGACTATGACAGTGGTGATGATGGGTAGTACAGAGCCAAGACCTTGAAGAAACCATTGATGAACGCTGGTGTTTGACTTCAGAGATGTTATGTGTGTGGAGATGAGCAAAAGTGAGCAGAAATACAGTTTAGTCGCTGGCATATACATCAGAATGTGATTGCATGACAGTCCAATGTGGGACTTAAAAACTTAAGAGACCTGAGAGGCTGACATATTGCTCTGGCTCACCTGAAAAGGTTTCAAACAGAAGGCTAGAATGGAGCCAGAATAAACACAGTCATCATGCATGAAGCAGGGTCTGAATGAGAGCAATGGTATCAAGGAAATGTAGATGGCAATACCTGATAATATTGGCTTTAAAGAAATTAAGAATTGTGAAGGGGAAAAGCATGGCTGGAAAGGCAATTGAGAGGGATACAAGTCATTTAAGAATCATTGGAGTGATGATCCAGTAGAAAAGAATGCTTGCCAATCAAGGATGAAATCATGAGCTCCAAACATCAATATTCTTACAGAACTGTTAGTGAGACTACATATGCCTATAATCTCAGTCCTTTTGGGACAAAGACAGGGCGATAACTTGGGAGTCTGAGCAACCTCACTCTAGATTGAATGAAACCATGTGTCAGAGGAAAACCTCACAGAGCAATAGAGTAGGGTCACCAGAAGTTTGACTCTGGTCTTCATACATGCATAAATGGATGTATGTATATAAAATGAATGTGTACATCACACTTATTAATACACATAGAAGAGAGACAGAAAGAGTGTAGGATGGGGAAAATACAGAGCAGAAGAGAGAGAAAGAAACACACACACACACACACACACACACACACACACAGAGACAGAGAGAGACTGCATGTGTTGAAATGAGAGATAAATATGAATGTGTCTGAGATAAACGTGACAATCAAACCCAAAGAATATTGGCTCCATCACAGAAAGAAGAGGAAAGGAGCTTGTTGAAAAGCTTTTGAGAAAATGGGGTAAATTCTCTTGGTTTTTTTTCAGGGGTAAAAAAGACCTTGGAAGCGCCTAGAAATGATCCGATTTTGGAACATAGAAATGATTCAGAATGAGCTTCTGGCTAAGAGACTTTGAAGGTAGATGAGACAGAGAGCAGAGCATGACAGGACTCTGGGGATTGCCAAATCCAGAAAGTCATAAGGATTTCAGAGTGAACTGTAGAGCACACTGACTGCCTTGGGCTTGGCAGAACCGATCAGGGTAACACAGACTCTGCCTCTCCATGTTTAGTAAGGTTGTAGTAAGGTGATGATGGTGGGAAACAACGTATGCCACTGTATCATTGCATTTATGTGAATTTCAGTCACAGGCCTAATAGACCCTGCCTTTTCCTATAGCTCCACATTCTCAGCCTCTTCATAGGAAACAGCAATAGTCATCTTGCAATTCTTAACGGAGTGTGCTAATCTACTTAATGATTAATGTACAGCAGAAATGCTCCTCCTTATTCGGCAATTGTCCTCTAAACATTATGTGCATTTTGTAAGCACAAACGATTTTTCAGTTCTGCTGAATCAAAAATGTTGTTCAGTGAGGATTATGGTAGGCAAAGAATGGGGCAGAGTTACAAGACCTATTGTTTGCAAATATAAGTCCTATAATCTTTTGTTATTCCATAATGGAACTATATATTTCCCCCTAATGTTCTTTTGTCTATTGTTGGTGAATTTCAAACCCTGTGGAGAAAAAAAAAAAAAAAAAGCATGCCATGTTGGGATCTTTTAACCACAGTTATTTTTGTTTTTACTTTATTTTAAAAAACAAAGATAAATGTACAGATTCTCAGCATTTTTGCATAAAAGTATACGAATACATTTTAAAGATTGTAATTAAGTATTTGTGGGTACATATACATACACATATGTATATATGTAACAACAATATATGAAAAGAGGCTATTAATTTGAGGGGATAGGAGAGAGACTAGGAGGGGCTGTAAGGAGGAAAGGGGGATGTGAGACAGTTCTATTTTAATTAAAATATATTCTTTTTTTTTTTTGAACTTCACACAGTCTTTAAGTTGTTTCCCTGATGGCTAAGGATGTTGAGCACATCCTTAGATGTTTCTCAGCCATTTGATATTTTTTGACTGAGAACTTTTTTTTTAAGTCTGTACCCAAGTTTTTAATAGGGTTGTTAGAAGTCTAGCCCTTGCCCAACCAAACCTTGCCCAACAACACAGGTATTGCAATGACCAGGAATACAAACCCCAGGATATGAGTCTCTGCATCTCTTTTCATTGGTTGTTGTTGGACCCTCTCAGAAGACAGTTCTTCTAGGTTCCTATCTGCAAGTATAAGAGAATATAATTGATATTGTCCTGGAGTAGTGCTTGCCTATGGGATGAGTCTCAATTTGGGGCAGTCATTGGTTAGCCATTCCCACAGTCCCTACTCTGTCTTTGTCCCAGCACATGTTGTAGGCAGGACACATTTTGAACTGGAAGAGGACATACTGGGAAGAGAGGAAGAGATGATATTAGGTCATAAAGTGAATAAATAGATAAACGAAAAAAAAAAAAATCCCAGGATAGGAATAGCTGTTCATTTAGTGGTATAAAAGACATACAGAACATAGTGAAAGAAACCAGTATGTATTTGGCACAGGGCTGATTGTTTCTCCTTTGGAAGAATTAGATGACTTTTATTAGATTGATAATTAGTTTTGTAACTGAGAGTGCTAGACTAAAGGAACTTTAGATAACTGAATAATCGTGTGAACTCAGAGCCAAAACTGAGGGGAATCTTTACCTCTAGTTATCCAGAAAGGATTTCCCCTGTGCACAGATTTTCATGGCAATAGAAATGAGCTTGGAATGTACCTGTTAATATCTAAGAGTCAACACTTGGCTTCCTGTACATCAGGAAGGGGCTGAGGGTCACAGAACTGACAGCCTGTGCCAATTGGTTTATGTTGGCTGGTCAAGTTGTTTCACACTCAGAGAAGAATTTGTAGGCAGAGCCTTTGGAGATTACAGCTTCCAAATAAAGAGAGAGTCCTCTAAAGGAGTATTTCTTTCCTGGGAGGTCACCTCTGAGCATTGATGCTAGACTCTGCCTGAAATTGCCTGTGGTTAAATCCTTCCAGCTCTAACCTGTCCTAGGAAGCGTGTGTGATAGAGGAGATGGTAAAAGCTTGCCATATACATGAGGAGAGATGAACATAGGAAGCAAAGCCTTGACACACCTGTCACCTTCGGGAGTTGGAGCATCCTATCTCTGGTGGCAATTGAGTTATATAAGCCAACACACTCCTGAGATAAATTAGATCAAATTGGATGTTTTTTTATTTATTCTTAACTTCATGCTCTTAGCAACACAACAAGATCCTGGAAATTATTCTTTCCCTTTTCTTCTATATTTGGCTTTTACATATCAGTTTCAAAACTTTTAAGAATATTACTTATAACCTGAAGTTTATTTGATATATATTTTATACAAATTTAAGAAAAAAAGACAAAAGGTAATTACATATACATACATATACACATACACATACATATACATCATATACATATGCATATACATATATATACACACAAATACACACACACATATTTCATATTATGTCTTTACTATTGGGCAAGGTCTAGGCATGAAATATGCACAAGAAAATAACTCATTTCAAATTAAGCCAAATTATGGGAACATTCACAAAACTAGTGCAGAATCGGGTTAGAGCCAGAATAGCTTCAGGAAGCAAGGAAGCAGGAAGCCAATGATCTCACCATGAATGACAGCTCATTTGTCCAGGCCCCTCTCTTACCTTTTGTCCCCAGTCTTTCTATTGAACTTCCTCTTCCTCTTAGTGTCCTCTCCTCTCTCCCTCTGTCTCCATCAGCCTCTTCCCAACCCTTTTTTCTACATACCGTCACATTCCTCCTTCTAGTCTTCCATCTCCCCCAGATTCTTCTTTCATTATCTTTTTAATGAAGATATTTTATTTACATTTTCAAATGTTACCCCTTTTTCTGGTTTTCTCTCCATAAACCCGCTATCCCATCCCCTTCCCAATGCTTCTATGAGGGTGCTCACCCACCCTCACCTGCTCTCCTGCCCTGATATTCCCCTATACTGGGGCATCGAGCCTTTGCAGGACCAAGGGCTTCTCCTCCCATTGATGCCCAATAAGGCCATCCTCTGCTACATATGTAGTTGTAGCCATGTGTCTGTCCAAGTGTGCTCTTTGGATAGTGATTTCATCCCTGGGAGCTCTGGTTGGTTGGTATTGTTTATTCCAACTGATACTTGAAGGAAACTGGAAGTGACTGGGACCCTCTACTCATCTTTGCCACTTCCATCCATTCACTATATTTTACTTGGACACAACAACACGAAATCATTTATACATAAGGTAGGGAGGATAAACAGAGGGAGAGAATGGGGATAAAATGAAACTGGAGTTAAGACAAGAAAGTAAAAAATGCCTTTGAGTGCTGCTATGAACCAGAAGAGTGTCACTGTGAAACCCAATATAGTCTGCCGTCTGCCAGTCAGGACTGAAACATTTACTTTACTCTAATTATCCATTGATGTCTGGTGGCTTGAAAAAGGGTCTGCATTAGTTTTCAACTTTTAATTTTTTTCTTTTCTTTTCTTTTCTTTTTCTGATGATAGGAATTTGTGAAGGGCTTTTCAGAAGTGCATTGTAGGACCTTAGGGGCCCAGAGATGCTGGGACATCAGGAGCACTGTCTTTCTACAAATAGTTTTCCTTTCATCTCCTTTTTGCCCTATAGGGTTACCTTGAGTGTGTTATAGTCATTCTAATTCTATTACGGTACCCCAGACCTCCAAAGATAACAGGTTGACCCTACATGGCATCATGGTCAAGTAGTGGAAGGCATGAAAACATCGTGATCAATAACACCCACATTTAAGAAGAGAGAACTGAGACTCCTACCATTCCATGAGAACCAAGGCTAAAAATCTCACTGAAAGCACAACATACATTTTGGGAGCTATCACTAGAAACTGAGATCTGCCAGGACAATGGATAAAAACTGGACTGAACCTCAATGTAGAAAGTCTGTTGGTATCCTGGTGTCATTCTGATTGTTCTCCCCTTTCCCTTCCCCCTCCTCATAGGGAACAACTGTAGAAAACTGCTTAAGTACTAGAGCAGCCGCTGCCTGGTATTTTTAACACACTTCATAGAGCAGGGTGAAGTTGAGAATGAAGTAAAATCAATTCCAACAAATGAATTTTTTTCTCATAATGGTTTTATGAATATGAAAAATATCATTCTTGAAGGACTAGTTTTGAATATGTCAATCACAGAGGAAATGTTTGAGGATATTTCTTTTCAGAACAGAGGACATTCCATGATTGAAGGTGTAGGCATTGTGCGTTGTGTGCATGTCCAGTATGATTCCTGGTGGTGTACATGCAGTAAGTAGTATATGGAACACATATCCATGAATTTAAAGTTCCGCAGTACTGTGGAAGCTTTATAGGAACATAACACACATGGGAAATGGACTCCGCAAATAATATGTGCACATACAACCAGTGCCACCCTACTGGACAATCCTCAGTCATTAGACAAGTCCATGAATGTATTCTGGAGCTTTCTTTTCATGGTGCTGATTGAAGGTAAGTGTTCAATGAATATTATCAAGCCCCTGTGGAGATGTGAAGGGGCTGAAGTCATCTCACTGAAAAGGGCTTTCTCAGGTTTGGGTGTCTAACTCATTGAGTAGTTTGCTTAGTATAAAAAAGTCATAAGCATGACAGAAAAACAAGAAAAAAAGGGTCAAGAAAAGAAGCGAGGAAGAAAGGAGAAAGAGAGAGAGGGAACAAGAAGGAGATATCACCTTTTTGAGAAAAAAGTATTTGCCTTCTTTTTGAAGTATAGAAATGAAAAGACAATTTGAGGTTTATGAACTGTGCACTTTCCAAGGTGAGGCAGAGGAACAGGAGAATGATCTGTCGTGCACAGTCAGTAAGACAAGAAGAAAGAAATCGGTATTCTTTCTTAAGATTCCACTCCCTATGTTTGTTATTTCTGACATTTTTAAATTTTCTTAGAGGTATTAATAGTAATTTGAAAATGTCACATGCACTTGTCTTTGGAGACTGGAGGGAAGAAGGAACCTAAGAACGTTTCTTTGCTGGGGAGCTTCAGTGGAGAGAATCCTCTAGGGACAGAGATCCAGTTATCAGCATTCAGGATCAGGGAATGGGTGGAGCCCAGAAGTCTGCTTCAAACAATGAAAGAGCAGCCTGCATGGATTGCAGAGGGGCCCAGAGCCCACATCATTGTGTATTACAGTTGACCCCTTCTGAAAAATTTTTGTGTGTGTGCAATTAAAGACAAATGGATGGTCTAATGTTTGCACCTCTGTTCTCTGAGTCTTAGATATACCATTCAGGCTGGAGAGCTTCTGGAACTATGGCCCCATTCTTTTAGTTTTCAGTAACAAATCACAGAGTCCTGCCATCTTGCCTGTCCATGTTTTCTACCTAGTCTTCTATGTTCAGTACTGCTTGTCTGTACCTGTGCAGACCCTTTCTGGTCTTCTACCTCCAAAGCACCATAGCTGCCCCTAATTGGTCATTTTACATGATTTTTTTTTTTTTATGAACACAAATGCAATAATTTCCTTTTCTGCTTAACTGTCTCCTGGGTAGACTCCTCAAGATGAAGCCTAAGCATTAGAATGTAGGAGTTCTGCTCTCTTACTTTTTGCCTCATTTTTCTACAGCCTCCTAAAACATATTCTATATTCTCATTGCATGGGTTAGCTCACTAAAGGCCAAATGTGCCAACCTGTTCTGAATGACTTTTGTAAATGAAGTCTATTGTGTCCTGAATACCCTTCACATTTTCTCCAGCACATGGATTCCTCTCAGGCTTGTCTCAGGCAGTCTCCACCCTCAAGGAAGCCTGTGCTGTTTCTTTGCACATACAGACTCCTAAGGTATACCCACATCCTCTTGTCATGATGTGTCTTGTCCTGAGTATGTCCCCATTCTAGATTTGGATAATCTCTCAAAGGAGTGTGTGGTTATCAACATGTGAGTTTGCAGCACAGCAAACACCTTGATAATGCAAAACAACACACAATGTGAATGATCATATATAAGAATTCATGGGGAGTTCTGTGATCAGTGATACCAGCAAGAAAAAAAAAGGTAGGAAAAAAAGCCATTTTAAGTTTGTCCACTCCATTGTTCCTAACTTTATCTTAAAATATGCCATCTTTACCTAGAAATATAAATTTAATTTACATAGATATTAAACAAGAAAATGCTAGTGAAAAAAACTAAATTCTATGAGAGATTGGAAATTTTGTTACTTGAAGACAAAATCTTCAGTTTTTGAAAAATTAGGTTTCTAGGACAGTAGAGAAGGAAATGTACATTTCTTTTGTGACTGAATTGCACAATTCCATATAGTCCTCAATTGTGAGCCTACCAAGAAGTGGTAACTTTATCTGAATAATAAACTTACTCCAGATAGGTTTGTGTGTCTCTTTAGAGAGTTTAATCGTGTATATATATATATATATATATATATATATATATATATATATATATGTGTGTGTGTGTGTGTGTGTGTGTGTGTGTGTGTGTGTGTGTGTGTATGTGTGTGTGTGTGTGTGTGTATAAAACCCTTGAAGAACTCATTAGAAATGACTACCAAACAGCAGCAACAAACACTGGTGATAGTCAATGTTTATGGAATACACACTGCATATTGGTAACATGTCTGGATACATTACCTTACTTAATGCTCATATTGACACTAGGAGAAAAGTGTCACTTTTGGTTCCATTTTTAGAGATGTGAAGATAGATTCATAAGAAGTTTCTAGCTAGAACTAGTACCTGGGCCCTACATAAATAATAGTTATTAAAGCTAGAAATCAAACTCACATCCCTTGGCTCCAGTTTATACTCCTGAGCGCATTAATACATTTAGATGATGAAATTCCCATGGATAGTTTCAAATACCATGACTATTGGGATGGTTTAAAGCAACGGAAACTTTCATGTGAGCATGTATTTGATAGCTAGGTTGTCAATAAATAGGCACTGAAATACTGGTGGTCCCGATATGATGAAAGAAACCAAGTTCTTTTTGTCATGTTTAAGTCCCATTCAAGAAAATAAAGTCCAAATTTGGTAGAGTTGTTGGATCAAGAAACTATGGCTAGGCAGTTCCTAGCCCTAGGGGAGAATCTATTACTATTATGTGGCTAAATAGGCATAATACCATTGACATACAGTCATATCCCCCAATGTAAGCTTCTCTCCATTCTTACCAAAAACAATTCTATTTGCACTAGATGATGGTTAACAGAGAGATTCACAACTGGCCGAATGCAGAGAATAGGAGACTGTGAAATTTTCAATTCTACATAGAATATATGTTCTGGCTGCTTTTGTGTCACCTTGACACAAGCTGGAGTTATCACAGACAAAGGAGCCTCCCTTGAGAAAGACCTTCATGAGATCCACCTGTAAGGCATTTTCTCAATTAGTGATCAAGTGGGAAGGGTCCAGCCCATTGTGGGTGGTGCCATCCCTGGGCTGGTAGACCTGGGTTCTATAAGAAAGCAGTCTGAGCAAGACAGGGAAAGCAAGCCAATAAATAACATCCTTCCATGCCCTCTGCATCAGGTCCTGCTTCCTGACCTGCTTCCTTTGCTGATAAACAGCAATGTGGAAGTGTAAGCTGAATAAACCCTTCTCTCCCCAACTTGCTTCTTGGTCATGATGTTTTGTGCAGGAATAAAAACCATGATTAAGACAACATATATAAGGTATGTATGCATATCACACTTATTCTTCTAAGGATATAGAATCATTGAAGAAGATAGGGTAGAAAGTGTGTAAAAGCCAGAGTGAATGTATGGTGTCATGGAATAACTGTCTTCTGGACACAGCAAGACTGTGTCTCATATGACTTCAAAGTGTTCTGACAACAGCATGGACACAGACCTGAGTAAGCTCAAGACAGACAGACTAAATATGATGATAAAGTGAGTAGGGTACAACCCCTTCTTATAGACCTCTTGGAGTTATTAGCTCCTGGGAGAAGAACAATAAGTTAATAATGTAGTCCTTGGTGAGTCAAATACACGCCAATGGAAGATCACATGTATAAGAATGCTAAGGCATCACAAATCTGTTTTGATAGAGCTTTTATTTTTATTTTTTTTTAATGGAAGCACATAGGTTAGTGAATGGGCAGAAGGAAGGTTGATCTTGGAAACATGAGGAGGTGGGAATTATATGAGTAAAACACATTGTAGAAAATTCTCAAAAAAAAAATAAATAAATGGTTTGTTTTTGTTTGTTTTAAAATCATGGCTTTAAAAAAAGCCCTCCCTATTTTGTAGAACTGACTAAAGTTCCACTTCTGTTGCCAAACTCTGGCATGCCAAGTATACTTAAAGTGTGCATTCTATAAAAATGTAAAAAAAAGATTAGTATTTCAGTGCACAAGATAACAGGTACATTTTCCATGATATAATAAAAAATAAAACCATAAGTTGAGTATTATGGGATGGATGCTGTCCAACAAGCAGCCATTGATATCTTGTAACAGAATACTGGAGTCTGCCTTATAAATAAAAACAAAAATAATAACAATAAAAACATTGGGATCAATGCAAGCATTCAAAGTTGCAGCAACTGCATTCTAACTGAAATTCTGGAAAGAACTTGAAAAAAAGGGTCAATGCATGAGTGTGTATGTGGGGGGTGGTTAGGGTATGTGTGCATGTATGTCCATGTGTGTGAGTGTGTGGGGTTGTGTGGGCAAATGTTAGTGTGAATCTATGAGGTGTATATGCACACACACACACACATATATATATATGTGTGTGTGTGTGTGTGTGTGTGTGTGTGTGTGTGTGTGTCTGTGTTTAAGTGTGTGGGTTCGAGAGTGTGAGTGCATGTGTGCATGTGTGTGTGTGTGGTCTGTATGGTTACTCAGTGTGTAAGAAGAAACAAACTATCAATCTCAGGATCGATTCTTAAGTGCTAAAGTTAAAATTCTTATCCAAAAATCTTTACTTTCTTAACTGCCATGTAATCATCCCACCAGTTGGAGAAAAACTGAAGGACTCATCACTGTAGCCAGAGCTCATGGAACTTCACTGACAATAACCACTGAATTACCAGAGATTTCATGTAATCTATTTTGAGAATTCACACCTTCCAAGACCTGGTCTTTGGAACAAAGAACAATCAAGCTTTCAGGACCTGGTCTTTGGAACAAAGAGTAATCTACTGTAAATATTACAGTCATGAGCCCTTGCAGGCTCACACGGTATTTAGCTTGTCTCCAAGCTTATGCCAGCCCCAATGCTGGCAGTGTTAGTAGGCTTGTCTACATAGGACAGAATTTAAATAGAACACAGTAATGAATCACGAGTTTATTCTCCATGAGGGAGAAAGTGAGGGTAACTGTTCTTAGGGCAAGAGTGACCCCAGCCAAACTACAAAGGCTGTGACTTGGACCAATATCTTAGGCCAGAAATGTTAGGGTTTTGTTTTCCCCCTTACTCCTCCCTTGGGGTAGTTTCTACCTTTTTGCCATAATTCAATCTGTTATGATTTGATGTATGAGATGTAAAATTTAAGTCCCTGTAAAGTTGAAAGGTTTGTGAGGGATTGGGAATGACAAGTGTTCCATGGATGCTCCTCTACTGGGGAACATTCAGGACACCATTTTAAGTTGTCTCTAACTAGCTCTTGCCATCTAGACCACTCACTCTTCTCTTTCATCTCTCTGCACGCTCCTTCTCTGGTAGCCTTAGGAACACCGCACTCCCTCCTCTTCCCATCCACCAACTTGGAGAAAGCACGGCTGACAACTGTTTCATTGTAACATAAAAACCTTGGGTTTTTACACATCCCCATCAACCGGGAATTAGGGAACCCACCCATTTATTTCCCTCTATCATTTCTTTCTCAGATAAAGGAGAGAAAAGATGAGAAGTTCACTTGAGGGTCACAGCCAGATAAGCAGGGTCTCCTAAAGACTGAATCACAGTGCTAGAGCAGGCTGTCCTTCCCGCTGAGTCCAAACATTTCGCCCACTTCTGCGTAGATTACAGCTAAAAGAACTTAGAAGCTCCAGGCCCAATTTATGAGTCTCAAGAGAAACCAAATGACAAGAGAAGATAAAAACAAGGATATTAGAAGGAAAATTTACCTTCTATGGCTACCGCAAACAGTAAACACAGCGTAACTCCTGCACAAATTAACATAAAATCTCACCCTAACAGCTTATTTATTCAATTCATTTTATGGTATGTATAACATCTAGCATTTCATGAAAAAAAATGCAAGTATAAAAGACTAAAAATATGGTTTTCAAAAATAAAGCAAGCACTGCAGCGATTAACAGATTGGGTATTTAAAAGTGGCTGTGATTAAAATGCTAAGGGCTGGAATGGAGAAAGGGAGGCAGCAGCATAGACATTTACTGCAAAGCAGCAATGGAAACTTCCAGAAGCATATCCCAGTGGAAAGTGGAAGGACATAACAAGGTAGCAATGAAGAAATGAAGGAAACGTAGACTGGGCTAAGAAGGAGACTGGAAAAAAATAATTGAGGACATGTTTGGCAACCTGAAGATCCCCATGTCAGAACTTCTAATTGTGACATGCAAGGAGAAAAAAAAATTGCACAAAGTAAAATGGGAGATCTGTGAATCGTGGGACAGGTGCAGATAACAGAATCCAACTGTAGGTGAGAAAACCAAAAGAACAAGAGGCAGAGAGAATAAGAACTGTTTGAAGCAATAATGCCTGAGAATTTTTGTGGACCTATTGCAGACAGTAACTCAGAGGATCAGGAAGTTGGGGGCACCTCAGGCTTCTCCGTAAAATAAAATCTGTACCCAGATCCATCATATTCAAATAGCTGGAAGGCAAAGACTGAGGAGAATTTGAAAGAAGCCACAAGAAATAAAGAAATAAGAGTTAATGAGGACCAGCTCTAAGTGAATGTAGAGCCTCTTCCAGACAATATAGAGATAAAAAGACTGCAAATATCTGGAGAAAATATAAATAGGGGGCAAGATTAATTAGAGGAGGATTGCTGTTATGCCTTTGTGAGGAATGGAGATGGAAGTTTTGGGGATTTTCATTATGATTAGGTGACAAGAATTTTGCTGCTAAGTCTAAAGAGAAGAAGGTAAATCACAGTATAGTAGTTTTGAAAAGTCAGATTCATAAACACTCCCAGAGAATATTATTTATTTAGACTGAAATTAGTGCTCAGAGATTTACACAAATGAAAAATACTCTGGATGATTTGTACAGGAAGAAAATGCTGAAAATTGCTCTTGCTGGCGGTTCTGTACTGATGAAAACATGGGGTTTCAGTGACTAGAAGGAGTGGAATCTCAGGCTGTGACTGTTCCTTACGAGGGAAGAATAAAATGGGCTATCCACCCTGTTCCACTCAAGAGTGTAAGAAGAACAGGAGCCACTTCCTTTAGGAGCACTGTCCTTGTGTCTACCTGGTCCTGAACTATGCTGCTGACTAAAACATGGATCTCAAGCCCTCAGGCTGCTGGTCAATACCCAAGTTTGAAAGAAAGCAAGACACATAATTAGTGAAGCCAAGAGGTACTCTTCAGTGCTTCTAATGATAGATCATATTTCTAAAGACGTGAAAGATTTATAACACGTATTGTACACCTGGTGCATTCCAGATGAGCGAACTTTGTGTGCTCAGAAGTAAGTGGGAAGATGTGCTGCATTGAATTTTATTGATTTTCCTCTTTGCTTGTATAGTTTTATGATGTTCCATTTTCTCTTTCTCTTGGTTTGAAAATTGTGGTCTCAGTTATTTATTTTCTTCCTTCATTTTACATTGAAAATGCATAGGTTACACTGCGTCAGTTTTCAAAGCCACAGGAGAGGGATGGGTGAATTCTCAGGCCACAAAAAGCTGATCTCCAGACACAGGAGTTAATTCCTTTTCCTTTTAGATTACTTCTCTCTAAAGTTCCCTTTACTTTTTATTTTTAATTCATGTATATCTGACATCTGACATTTTCATCTAATTTTCTGATATCTCATTCTAGTGATTCTATACCAGTAATTTTTGAGGATTTATTCTGCACCAGGTTGGGACCAGTTGTCTTTTATACATTATTGACCCAACTCTTCTAGCAATGGGACTAAAAAGCTCAATTACAATAAGATAGGGTTTTATCTGTGGAATGCTGGTAACTGGTTAAGATTAAGTTGTAAATTCTTTGTCCCACTTTCTGCTCTTGGTTTTAATAGGAAGAAAATGCCTCTTGCCTAATGTAAAGTCGTATTCTTTCAGCAGGCTTAGACATTTAGACATGCCAGCTAATTGCTGTTGGACATATGGCAGGACCACCCATAGTTCCAGTGCATCACCTTAGATTATCAGTGTTCTTTCCCCCATGAATCGTAGGCTGGGATTTTACTGATTTCTTTTTACTGATAATAATTGTGGAAAGATTAAATCATAGAAACATTACAAACGTAACTAATTAAATTTAAAATAAAAGTTGTGCAAACAATAAAGTCTACTTTACAAGTTGCAGTAAAATGTTGACAATGATAAAACAGAAGGGCCATGAGCATACACTTTAATAAATAAGTTATAGATAAGTTATAGATAATAAATGTTATAGAGAAGTGTCTGACCCTCAGTATCCAAGAGTCCTTTGTTTTGTGGGATCATGGTTTACTGTAACAATAGCCAGATAGAAAGTGAGCCTGTTGATTAGGAAGGGTCCAGGGTTATAAAGTTCAGACTTTTATACCAACACCAGCATTTACCCAGAACACATTCACAAAATCTCTAATGTTTTACTTTGATTTAAAAAAAAATTCTAGTATTTTGTGTTGTAGAACTTGGTAACTACTGAAACTTTTTCATAATTGGATATGATAGTTAATGTTTGGTTCATTTAAAAAAAAAACTAAAATTCCAGTTTTAAAAGAAAAAAAAACATCACAACAGGGAAAGTAAGCCAGTACTACCTGTGGCAAACAGCCAATGCAATAAGCCAAAACAGTAGGGAGGGCAGTTCCTAAGCTCTCTGGATGTGCTGGTGCTTGTCTTATTCTCAGAGATGGAAGTCTACACTGTCTTTGTTAAGTGACAGGGGTTAGAGGGGTTAGGAAGTGAAAACAAGTCTGAGAGAAAACAAACAAACAAACAAAAAATCTAACCAAGACTTTCTGTCTCCACTTCCACCCAGTCTCCTTCTGATACTCCAAGCATGTGTATTAGAACTTTATTATGGAGAAAACCATAGTGAAAAGAAATTTTAAAAAGGGATAAATTGTTCAATCTGTGACAATATTTTTATTCCTGCTCAGAGACCTCATGCACAGTCTTATAAAATGCCATATTTGCTTATTTATTTTACCCCCTTTTTCTGTTGTGTTCAGATTCTAAGCATGCAAAAATGGCCATTGTTCTTGTAAAACCTAGGACTGAATCAATTTCTTAAGTTCTGTTAAATGAAACAAAAACCCCACCAAAATTTTAACAACGTGTAAGAGAGTACATTTCAACTATACAGATCTATTGGGTATATTCTGGTCCCTTGGCCTAGACCTCAGATTCCAAAGCATTTTCTACTCTTTAGGTCATAACATGAAAAAAATCAGGTAGAAGTAGACATGTGACTAAATGCTATGATGTGGAACATGACCACAAATCTAGTTCTCTAGAGCAATGGTTCTCAACCTTCCTGATGCTTGTGGCCCTTGAATATAGTTCCTCATCATGTGTTGACCCCACAATCACAAAACGAGTTCACTGTCACTTCAGAAATGTAATCTTGTTATTATGAATGTCACTGTGATGCAGGGTTTGTGATACATGGACTCCCCAAAAAGTCATAGCACCCAAGTTGAACACCGTTATTCAAGTATGTAGTCTTTTATGTAATGCTCAGCCAATAATCATCAACAACCACAGGACATGGTTTCTTTGAAATTTTTTATAGAGGGTGGTGAAGCTGAGAAGCCAAAAGATTCAACAAACACATCTCTAGAGTCACTGATGTTACCTTAGTAGCATGACCAAAGCCATGTTTATATATTACTGTGCTAAAGTGCTCTGTCCTTACAAGGTGGAAGAAGAGGATATTTTTATCTCATGAGAAACATAATATTACCTTTGCTACATTTTTATGTGGAATATGTAATAATGTAAATTGGTGTGTAGAAAGACCTGGTTCTGCTGAAATAGCAAGAGAATAAAATAGCAAAAAAATGCACAAAATGGAGCTATTAGACACCCTTAAATGCTTATAATTAGTAGGCTTAAGCAATTACATGATTGAGTACTTTGTCAGGAAATAGAAAAGTACACTCAAGCCTAAAATAAAAATTAGAACACTAAAAACATACTTAAAATTAAGATCTCAGTGGATGTATTAAGATTAGGGAACTAAAGGGAAAATTAATGAAGAGGAAAGTAAGCCAGAGGAAAATAAACAGGAGTGAGAAAAGACAGGATGTATGAAAGGCCAGAGCAAGAAAGGAGTCAGAGACAAACACAACGTATTGGTAGATTCTAATGTACATATTAGGAAGAAAGGAGAATAAAGTGGAACAAATATTATTAGCACATAGAATGTCTAATGAAAACATTAATAGACAGCATGGACATATGAAAGGAGGATTACAAATTCCAAAGAGATGAATGTAAAAGAAAAAGCAAAAAAACATGCACAACTGTTGAAAACCCACACTAAATTCTGAAAGTTTGCAAGAAAGACAGTTGCTTGGAGTAGTCACATGATTATCACGTGTTCAATTGAAATAATAGAATCAGATGATAATAAAAGAATATATTTTTATTAATTAATTGATTTATTTATTTTATATCTAGAATGCAGCTGTCCTGCTCTTCTTTCTACCCTGTTTCTTAGTCAACTCTCTCCCACCCTCTTCTTTTCTCCTCTCATGCATATAAAGACCTTGGCATATCAAGTTGCCAGAGTACTAAGCCTATTGAGGCTAGACAAGGCAGATTAGTTAGAGCAAAGGGATTCAAAGGCATGGAGAAGAGTAAGAGACAGTTCCTACTCCAGTAATTAGGGGTCTCACATGGAGACCAAGCTGCACGTATGTCTCACACATGTATAGGGGACCTATGTCTGTCCCGTGCATGCTTTTTGGTTGGAGGTTCAGGCTCTATAAGCCTTATGGTCCCCAGTTAGTTGATTCTGTAGGTTTTCTGTGGTGTCTTCATTCTTCCAGCGCTGAGAGAATAGTATTTTGAAATCTCTGAGTAAACTGAAATCTTAAAATTGAAATGCCAGAAGGTGATGATTTAGAAAACATTTAAGATCTTTTTACATGTAGATCAATAGATTTGGTTGACAATAGTGTACAAGTTATTTCCTGAAAAGAAAATGGGAAAAAGTCATTAATGCAAAGAAAGGCTGCAGCAGGGTGTGTGTGTGTAAAAAAAAGTCATACTGGGCTAGAAAAACCCCAAAAGTCAAGGAATATAAGAAATCGTCAAAGAATAAAAAGTTGAAAAACAGTTTTTAGCACATGTGTTGCCAAAGTTAGCATAAAAACACTTTTTAATAAAAAAGGTTTTGATTTTTAAAATATCCATAAGTTAAATAAAGTACATATATTGTATTTATAAATTATTAAATTTTAAGCTCACCCTAACATCTAAGTGAGAAAAAAAAAATCCTTACATGCTAGACTTAGGATCTTGAAGATGATGAAGTAGCTACTAATGTTGGAGATTAGAGTAAGAAAGTGGCATACTAGATCTGGGTGGTTTTGCTAAAATAACCAAAATGTTTAAAAGTTGTGGGATGTGTTGTCTTGAGCTGTGTCACCTGGCATGGCCATCTAGAGCTAACCAGACAGGACAGTTACCATTAACTTGACTGAACTTCTACACATCTTTGTGATTGTCCCTCATGTCTGCCATCTCCATGGGAAAGGACCTCAGAAACAAGGCTATGATACCCAGTCTCTGCCTAGTGAAATCAAAAGCAAGAGACAGAAGTTAAAAATTATGTCCTCATGAAAAGATATTGAGGAAGTTCAAAGTCAAGAAACATGGCAGTGAATAAACTCATTGACAAATCTGAAAATCACTTAAATTATTCTGTTAAGAACCTTAAAAAAAAGCATATCCACCCTATATGCAGCCACCAAACCCAAGCACTAATGCTGATGACAAGAAGTACTTACTGGCAGGAACCAGATATGGATGCCTACTCAGAGACTCTGTCAGAGTCATACAGATGCAGCTAAGGATGCTTTCAGCTAACTATTGGACGGAACACAGAGACCCCAATTAAGGAACTAGAGATAGGACAGAAGGAGCTGAAAGGGTTTGCAACCTCATGGGAAGAACAACATTACCAATCAACCAAACTCTCCACAACTCCCATGGACTAAATCACCAACCATTGAGAACACATGGAGAGGCCCATGGCTCCAGTTGCATATGTAGCAGATAAAAGCATTGTCTGCCATCAATGGGAGAAGAAGCCATTGGTCCAGTGAAGGCATGATTTCCCAGTGTAGGTGAATGCCCAGACACTGACGTGGAGAGGATGATTGGGAGAGGGCACACATTCATGAAAGCAAATGAAGGTGGGATGGGGGGAAGGGGATAACATTTGAAATTTAAATACAGAGAATATCCAATAAAATAATTTAAAAAATTAAAAGTGTTCAAAAGAGAAAGCAAGGTCACAGAAAATTTTAAGAAATGTATAACAGTTCCTCACTACTGAAGAAGAAATTACAGGATTTAGAGAATTTAGAAAAATTATAGAGGATTCACGTAAAATATAAATCTAGTTGACAAGAAAATGAAAATGTGAATGACTATTGGGAAAAGACAATCACACAGACATATAATAAGATATGTAATGAGAAAGACCAGGGAGGGATCACTCAGTAAAAAGGTCTTGTGTATCTTGTAGAAGACTTAGGTTCAAACTACAACATAATATAAAAACAAAACAGCACACATCATACCTGTCTAGTTTACCACTTTCAAATATTAATAAAGCCTATTTTCACCAGAAATTACAGACAAATGCAAATCATAGTTTATGTGTTTATTCATGCAATCCCAGAACTTGGAGGCTGAGGCAGCCTGGACTACCGAGTCTTACCCCTCAAGTCTCTATTATATAAATATCTCAGGGAAAGTATAGATGGAAAACACTTTTTTCATGAGTTGAAAAAAATAATTGATAAGGTATTTAAGCCAAGCAAGGATAATAATCGAAAATATAAAGACCAATCACAATTGTAGTAAATATTTCAAGAATACTATATATTAATATAATATATCCAGGACTTAGGAACAGCTGGCTATCAGCAAATCTTCTTAAGTACCTCAAAAATATTTCTAGTTTCTCATACTTATATGAAATAGACATTAAAATAAGAAACAAAACAAACTATATTTTATGACTATGATCGTTCAGTATCCAACTAGACTCCCCTGTAACCCACTTAAAGAAATAATGTATAAAACAAGGGTAGAACATGTGAGTTAGTATGAGTGCACAAACAAATCTAAGAATCTTCAAGCTTAGACACACTCCTGATTCTCTCTCTTTTACTCTTTAAGACAATTTTCATAAAGGTCATTTTCTTGTACTTTTAACATTATTTAGTAGCATAGTTGGGAAATGCCCATCAGTTTTTTACATATTTTTAAATATTTTAACTCTAGTTCCTTTATAGAGATGTTTTTGCTGCAAGAATAATTCTATATAACAAAAGTACAAAGAGTTACACATGTCTTGCTCTTCTTTGAGGTAACACATTGTTAATATTTCCTTAGTTAAGCATGATACTATATTTATACAGAGAAGGTAGTATATTTTCAGTAGAGTTATCTCCGAGCTGCAGAGATGTATAAAGAATACTTTTCAGTTCCTGACATGCTTAATAAAATCCATGCAGGATCATATTCTCTATAAAAACTCTATAGTGTTTCATATATTTTATCTGGATTAATTATGATTCTTAATACAATAGAATTATTTTATAAAACACTATATTCTGTTTTTTTAGAGAACAGAAACAAAAAAAGTGTCTGCTCTATGTGTTCACTATAAACACATATTTCCTAAATTCTTGATGATGAGATTGGCTGAACCTGTGCATGTATGTGGATGCTTGAGTTCACCAATATATCATAAACATCCCAATAAAACTTCTCATCATGAAATGCAATGGCCTTTTAGCATTCTTACTTCTCAGTGTCATTTTCCCCTAATACTTGAAATGTTTGTCTACCACCTTCTTACTGTTTATCACAGTCACCAAGGAACCAACAAATCCTAGTAGACTTCCCCACCTACATTTTATTTTTTTTACTTTCTGTGTTTGCATATATGTATGTAGGGTGGAGACCAGAGTCAGATAACCAATGTTTTCCTCAATATCTGTTCTCCTCATAGTTTTGAGACAAGGCCTTCACTGGGCCTGACCTAAAAGCTTTGGATTTGACTGTTAAGTTAGAAAGCCCTAGGAATGCCCTAGTCTAGTCTTCCTCTGTATAGTAACCTGAATACAGAAACTTTTTTCCCAACTGTTTTTTTTTTTTTTTTTGGTGCGGGGTTGGGGTTTGGGGATGGAACTCAGATACTTCTGCTTTTGTAACAACTACCTTACCAACTGAGCTCACTTAGAGTATAAAAGATGAAATGTTAGAAGAAAATAAAACATCAGAGGAATAGAAAAATAGTACATTATTGTTAGCCAAAATAATAATAATAATAAAAGCTAAGTTTGAGGACCAAATTATCAGATGATTGCCCAAGCAGCCTCTAGCTACCTGTGTACTTAAGTGATTTTTATGACCTGGATATCTAGAGAGGAGTATGTGTAGACACATTCTTTTTTTTTAATTAAACAACTTTATTTTAAAAACATTGATAAATGTACAAATTTTAAAAGCATTTTTGCATAAAACTATATGAATATATTTTTGTCAATATTTGTTTTTGTTTTAAAGATTTGATAGTATGCATTTTCTGGGTCAATTTACCCTTCATTTTTATTGTTTCTGAAATATTACTAGTTACAATGAGCATAAAGTACATGTAAAAAAAATGCAGACACACCCTTAAAAAGCAAAAGTAAGTGAGAAGAACCATTTTTTTTTCCATTAACTAAACTGGTTGGCTATCAAGTCCCAGTACCTTTCTGTCTTCTTCCATGCAGTGTTGGAGTTTCAGGTGCCTGCCTTCAGATCTGGCCTTTTCCATTGGTTCTGGAGTTTAAAACATAGATCATACTTGCACAACAAACACATTTGTGACTGAGCCATCTTTCTAGTCCCTTCTCCTTTAACTCTTACTGTTCACTCTCAGCCTCTCTTTTCATTGACCAGGGCTTTAGGATTACACTGGGATCATTTGGGTAAGTCAGGATGACCTTCCCAGCTCAAGAACTCACCATACTGCACAGTTCCTTTAGCAGTGGAGTATGACATTTTTATAGGCTCTGGTGATTTGTATGCAAAAATCTGTGAGGATACTGTTATTTTGTTTAGTGTATTTCTTTATACAGAAATGAGGAATAAGGCGTAGGCACAATAGGCTCTTTGCTACAACTCAGTGTTTTGTATACTCTTAGACATTGAACTTGCAATGGACTCAAATCAGCATTCAGCTAAAGAAGTTGCAATTGCTGCAAGAGACAGGTTCAGTGTCTTCCTGGCTTCATCTGCTCTTACCCCCAAAGCTCTTCCTTAGGTAATGACCAGACATCTCTTGGCTTTTACTGTTTCACTTACACTTACTTCATGTCGTTATCATAAAGGTATGAAATGGGTTACATTTCTACAATAATCTTCAAGGTCAAATTTTAATCAGAACAGATAACTCATTTCTTATTTTATTTCTCATTGCAAATTTTGGCCAGTCACATTGCCAATGGAGCATATCAGAAATTCATCAGTCATTCTATTAAAGGCATCTTCCCTAAAGAAAACTAATTTCCTTTCTCTAGCACTGTCAGCTGTCTGTAACTCACAAAGGATGGTAGCATCATGTGAGTCTTTCTCCAATCCCTTCTGCAAAGTTGACTGGTGTAGTCTTGGGAAGCCAACCATAGTTGTTGGAAATTTGGGTGGGTGGGGTATAACATCTCTGCCATGGCTATGACAGGATGTTTTTCTCTATCATCTTCTGAAATATACTAAAGCCTGGGATATAGAGATTATACTATATATGTCTATTTTTTTTCAAATTACGAGCCAGAATAAGCCTTCCTTCCCTTAAGTGACTTCTTTCTTTTTCTTTTTCTAAACTTTATTTTAAAATACAAAGATAAATGTACAGATTTTTAAGCATTTTTGCATAAAAGTATATAAATACATTTTTATAAGGTTGTAATTAAGTATTTGTGGGTACATATACATACACATATGTATATATGTAACAATAATATAGGAAAAGAGGTTATTAACTTGAGGAGATAGGAGAGAAACTGGGAGGGGCTGTAGGAAGGAAAGGGGATGTGATACAGTTCTATTTTAATTAAAATATATTTCTTTTTTTTTTCTTTTTTCTTGATCTTCACACAGTCTGTGGGTTGTTTCTGGGGTGTTCAGAGCTTTCTGGGGTTAGTATCCCATTATCAGTGACTGCATATTATGTCTGTTCTTTTGTGACTGGGTTATCTCACTCAGGATGATATTCTCTAGATGGTCAAAGTACAGAATGTGTCAGTGATAGGCTTAGTCACATACAACACATCTAACCCTCCCTGTTAAAGCTTCAAGGACCCTTTCAGAAGAAAGAACATAAATGTTGTAAGAGTCAGAGGTCAGAGAGGACCTGAGCAGACGTTGTCTTTTCAACATAGCAGGAATGCTGATTTATGAACATACAAATTCTGTAGTTATCCATAAAAGACCAAGTAATTCAATAATCTAGCATAGAGAAGGAATGAATACATAAGCCTAATCACTAATTGAGGAGCTGTGGTCATTTGATAACCGCTGGGAAAGAGAAAGTCAGGATTTTTTTGAGGCTGTGAATCCTGACAAGTTAACAATGTTCCATGGATGGTTTACAATTTTTAAAGAGAGGATCTAAATTTGGAGGGTAGTAAACAGGAGTAGACATAGAAAATGTTAGATGGGAGAATACAGTTTTAATATCTTCAGGACACATGGTATGAAATTCTTAAAGAATTAATAAAAATATCTATCTTAAAGATAAAAATTAACAAAACTTTAAATATAAATCTATGAGTTTCCTTATTAGCCATTAAAATTATATTATATATTTAGAGTTTATTATTTTATTTAGTTTTCTGCAGACAACTTCCCTTCTCCCCATTATTGCCAGTCCTCACCAACTCCTTCTCCCTTATGCATGCTTTTCAAAATATCAGTTTCTACATGGTCTCTGCCATACACTTTCAGTACTTGACTGGCAAAGCTACATCCTAGATAGTCTTATGCATTTCCACATAATTTCTTCACAGTCTTAAAGCAATATTAATTTATTTCCAAGTCATTTGTGTCTCTCATTTGATTTGATATATTTGATAAAACAATAGGACAGGCAAAAACTTCTCAGTGCTGGCCCTCACGTGTCCAGATGTTGATTAAACCAATCTTCTTTCTCCAGGCCTGTCAACTAGACATTATGCCTCATGAATATACGTGTATGTTGCAGGAGTCTATAACAGTGGAGCCAAGGGTACAGAGATGAGGATGCCAATAAAGAAAATCTAATGGCAAGGGGCATTGGTGTACTGGTCAGTGTCCTCTTGTAGATTCTACCATCTGTAAGTTTAGACTCAGACTATAGACACTACTTAGCAAATACTGATTTTTCATTTACCTTCTCCATAAGGATGAACATCCATGTTCCCATCTATCATTTTTATATGTTGCTGTGTTCTTTTTGCTTTTTGCAAACTTAGCAGTTATCTGATATGCTTGCATATCAGATAACTTCTCTTTCAGTCCTATTTCTGCTCTCACCTTCCTGTGCAGAACAATTAGAATAATATTAAGCACAAACTCTACCATGCTATGGAAATTTGGGTATATATATATATATATATATATATATATATATATATATATATATATATATATATATATTCAGAATATCTAAAACCTGCTTCCTAGGGATCGTTACTTCAATATCCAAGTAAATACTAGTTGATGCTTGGGAACAGTCATGTCCCCAGCCTATGTTCCTTCATCATGCCGACTATATAGGACACACAGCAACCGTCCTTCACTTGCTCATTTTATTTTTTTAAATCCCCAATTATATAGCTTCCACAATCAACTTTTAGTTTATTGTTGCAAGTATATTTCTCTGCCTATTCTACCTAGCTTAACTCCAGGGGTGTAATTTTAATGTCCTAGTGAATATATACACATTGAAATCTCATAATCATTCAAATTCAACAAGTCTAAAAATCATTTCACCCTTCTCCCTCTTCTACTAGTAAAATGTTGCCCAAATTATTTCCTTAAAATATGGCATCATATTTTACATATTTTAAAGAAAGACAGAAATTTATCATGAGTTTTTATTCTTTGGCTCTGTATAAATTCTATTCATCATTGGAACCTGTTGCATTTTTATTAAATTTATGAAACAATTTCTCTTTATGTATATAAGTAATGTAGGCAATATCATAAAAGAGGATATGTATATGTACATTCTATCTCTAGTCATAAATGTATAAGTATATGCAAGGAGAGGGAAGTATTCACAAGCTCTCTTAAGTTTCTGTCTCCTCCCCATCTCCCAGTTCACCCAGGTTCTCTTCAAGTGTAACATTCTCTTTGCTTTGTTTCTCAATTGTTCTATGGCTTTTGCCAAAATTAATAGCAAAATATACTTATTAATTGATAAACTTTTGATAACAGTAGAGATTAAGTCCAGAGGTCTCACATATGTTAGTTAAGTATTTTATCATTGAATCATCTTCTTAGCCCTCTTTTAATTTTTATTTCAGGATAAGGTTTCATGGGGTTGCTCAGAATAGCTTTGAATTCACTCTCTAGCTGTGACAGATCTTGAATGACTTATCACTGGCATCATAAGCTAGTGTTGCCAAACTGACTGAACCCAGTGCCCCGGATTGGTAGTCGCAGAATATATTTAAGTTTTTGCTCCTCCAAGGATTTCTACTTGATAGATAGTATTTTGTATTAAATGTGAAAATATGTCTAGTCTCAAACGTGGTACTCCATCCTATTTTGGGTAATGATATCACCATTGACTTGATTCTTCAAACTATGAGTTCAGGAATTACCCTTGACAGCTTTCAATTTCACCACTCACATCTAGTTGTGAGGCCATTCTTGTTCCATAACTCTCTGATAAATTTCTCTTTCCTGTCACTGTCCTGGTTTGTCTCTTCTGATTCAGCTGGGAAGCAACCCAGCTGGGAGTTCCGACCTCAAGACACTTCCCTGCCCTCCGGTTCATTCCTCACACCACTGAAAGATTTATTTCCCCAAATTAAACTTTGATCATGTTGCACTGCTTCCTTGCTTAAAATACTCTTGTGGCTCTCTAGCCTAGTGGTTGAAGTTCAAATTTCTGAGGGTGACAAGGAAGGACCTTGACAATCTGACACTGCCTCACTGTCAGCCTCAGACACCCACTCTTCAGTAAGATCAATATGTCATGGGACTTTCCTCTGCCTTTCTGAATATTATCATCTTTGTGTATCAGAGCTTGTTCATTCTAAAATGCCTTCTCCCTTTTTCAGTCAACAACTTCAGGATCCAAAGCCAACTTCACCTTCTTTATGATCTTAGGAAACATTAGAAGTGTTCTGAGTTCCTATTTTTAAAAATCCCCTTACTACATGGTTACATAATTATTGTATTATTTTGGTAATTACTCATACTTTTTTCGATTATTCATGCTTTCTATAATTCACATTCCTTTTAATGGTCTATAAAGCCAGGAACCTGCCTTTGTCTCTGCTCCTGACCTCATTTTCTCCTACCTTTTCCTCATCTGACTCTGCTCCAGCAACACTGGGTTCCTTCCTAGTACTGTAAACCTTCTCATATGAGGTCTTTTGTGCTACCTACCCCTTCTGCCTCTTGGTTTCTTCCCTGGGTATTTTCATAGCTGGTGTCCTCCCTCCTGTTCAACCATTCTTTCCCACTGTAGACTGATTTTCCTGACTCTGCAATCTAGGATGGGCTGTGCCTCATATATCCTCAGCATCTTGAATTATAGTCTCCATAATAATTCATTAGCAGACTGCCTTCTAAATTTTAAGGCTTCTAACTTGTCCATGAGGTTAGATGTACAAATTGTCGATCATGCTGTAAGTGAAGTGACTTGGTACTGGGATAATATTGATGGTGTTGATGTTTTTCTTTTGGAAATGATATTAAAACCAAGATCCCATCTGAAGGTCCTGGTTACGCATGGATTAATGTAAGTTCAAGAAAGCTTTCTGGGACATCTGACTGTTGTCCATAGGAGAGCACACAATGTTGTGCAAGGTTTATCTGGACTTGTTACATAAATAAACACACCTCAAGGCAGTGTCGAACCAACACATATTTCTCAGTAAACACATTCACATTACAGGTATTGGCATTTATAGGCTCAATCACTTAGATTATAATAACACAATTAAATTGAGATTTGTGGCAGACAGTGTATTAGCACTATTGCATTCTTATTGAATGTATTACAAAATGTAATTTGCCATCAAGAGTAATAAGTAATTTAGATATTCAAATATCTATCTCAGTCCCCCCAAATACCAGAGGATCCTTGGTTACAGTCTGAATGCTGGCTTGTGCTGACCAGCATACTAAGCAAGCATCCAGGGATTATCCCAACATCTGCTTCGGCAAGACAGATGTTGTCATTACAAATCTTCGTCTATGTGCTCCTCCACAGTTAAAAAGAATTGTTCTCGGGCATTGAATTCAAAAATGCAAAGAAGAAATTGAAAAGAAAAAAAAAAAAGAAAGAGAAATGGAAATCTCTAGAATATTCTGAATGGGAATTTTCAAGACTGGAGAAGGAGAGGGAAAACAATAGGAAGGGAAATAAGGGGTGTGGTGAGGAAGGGAACAAAGTAAGACATTATGCAGGTCTCAAGCTACATAAAATGTCTTTTGTATAGTTTGTCTTATGTGGGATTTTATCACCACATAAAACCCAATACGCTTGTTTTCCCTGCAAGCAGGAGGCCGCTGTATAAAGAAGCTGGGGAAACAGCACGCAACTCATAAAAGACATACAGTTGGAATTTACACACGCATCCATCATGGGCCAGTGTGCAACAAGAGGCAGTCAAGGATGTTCAGTGTGAGTAAAAGTGATGTTTCCTTTCTCACAGCAGAGCCTGCTAGTTGAAATGCAAACACCTGCTTCATTCAAGAAGCACAGGAAAGCATGGCCTTTTAGGACATCTCTTTTCCGACTCCAGAATAGCAGGTGACTGCAGTGTTTTTACCGACTTTATTTCAGCATCCAGAGACCTGCAGTTCCTGGTTTCTGAGATGTGGGATGCAGGAAAAGACATAACCACCAATGGTCACTAACATAAAAATGAACAACTGCCTGGGTCTTTCTCAGGACTTCCCTTTGGAGGTTTGGCTCTGGCTCAAACTGACTTGTATCTACTGATGACAGGTTGTGATATTGCATTGGAGTTTCATTGATCAAAGCATCCAGCAAGGTTTGTCTTTCCCAGATCTTATCTAAGTGACAAGGAGAGGGGCAGATTCACCTGGCACAGTATGATTTGTGTGAGGCCCTGACCCTGCCTAGGTATGGCACTTGCTGGCACTTGAATATTTTACAGTGCAGGTCTTAATCCTGAAGCTGCATCATGGGAAAATCCTTTTAGTACAGCTTTCATCCGTCCAATCTCCCATTTTGAAAGATTCTTGTAAACACACTTCCTAAACACAGACTAATTACATAGATTAAAATGACGGCTTGGTGATTTTTCAGGGGAATCTAAAAGCTAGAGAAGATGCAAGTACTTTTTATAAAGCTTTAAAATGCACACTTAGAACAACATAAACGAGGGCTTCTCTCACATTAGGGAACTGGAGTCTGTCACATTATCCCCATTGACTCTCGTAATGTCCCTGGCGCAGTACCACATGCAACAGATGTAAAAGGTCACTAGTGAAGGGCAAAATATTTTGTGACAATAACAAAACTGTGCTATCTGCTAAGCAGCTTTTCTTGCTCGGCATTTTGAGTGTTATCACCTGGTTTTCACAGACTGATTTTTCTTTTTATTTGCTGGAGTTTATTTTGTTGAATATGATAAAAAGACAGAAAGAGCTACACAGAGGAAACAAGAGAAAGGCAAGTTCCTTTGTTTTGTTTCCCCAGGTATAACCAAGCATCAGCTACAGCCTGCTTCAAGTGGGCTTTTTCTTCCGAAAGAATGTTGTTGATTACACCTCTCCTTGCCCCTGAACTTGTGATTTGTGTACTAATCAAGCTTAAATAAGATATAGCAGCAAGGGGGAAAAATCACTGAAAACCCAGAAATGAAAACCCAGGCATGGCTACAGCTATTTTCTGCATTGTAGAGGTATAGAATTAATCTCTGTGAAGGATGCTTTGACTAGAACAACTTATTGATGAAAATTTTCATGTTATGCATAGGATTACAAAGACTGATCCAAGGTGGGGGTCCAGGCACAGGAATAGAATCACTATGAGCTATTATCAACTGTCAAAAATGTTGCCTTTGTTTATTGCTAGTTTAATTTTTATATGCACTGGGGGAGAATGGATGAAAAGTGATAGATACTAGACTTGGTAGAAGATGGAAATCAAAACTTTCATATTATATGTTTATTCCTTCACAGAGGAATGAAGACAGAAAATTTTGACCATCTGGACCTTCAGCCAAATGAGAACTTGGAAGAAATTTCTTAGCATGGAAATTGTTGAAAATCCCCACTGGTTGTGAATAATATCAGATTTTGGCTATTATAAAATCTGTTATCCATCCATCCGTCTGTCTGTCTGTCCATCCATCTGTTCATCTGTCTGTCTGTCTATCTACATTTATCATCAGTCTATGTATCAATGTACTATCAATATATTTTGAATATTCTATTATATCACTAGAGTAGTTTTTTCCTGTTCTCAGTTAGGGTGTCTTTTACTTGGCACTCTAAAACAAAGATAAGTGACCTTGTGTCTGGAAAAATCCAGAGTCAAAGAAGCAAAAGAAGAAGCCATGTAAAGAGATCCAAGTATGGCAATATGGTGAATCATGTGCTTGAAAGTCATTGTAGGAGGGTCTCACCATGCCCAAGAAACTGGGAGGGTACAGGCTGCCTCATGGCTTCTTTGTGGTTATAGTGTATTGTTTGGATATTAAAAAAGTAGACATACAACAGGTAATCATTCTGCTACAAAGAATGCTTCTTAGAGTATGTTTTAATGCCTGAAACACAAATTCAACATCTGCACTCAGCTGTTTCTTTCCCACTTTCTCCAAACTCTAGGTTCAGCTGTCAACCATCTATTTAATCATCCATTCATCTACCCATCCATCTACACATTCATCTACCCACTCACCTACCCACCCATCCACCCATCCACCCACCCTTCTGTCCGTCCATCCATCCATTCATCCATCCACCCACCCACCCTTCTGTCCACCCATCCATCCATCCATCCATCCATCCATCCATCCATCCATCCATCCATCCATCTGTCTATCTACATTTATCATCAGTCTATGTATCAATGTACTATCTATGTATCTATCAATATATCATGAATATTCTATTTATCTTCTGCTCTCCTTTCTCTTTTTCCTTCCCCTCCACCCTTTCTTTCTTTCTTTCTTTCTTTCTTTCTTTCTTTCTTTCTTTCTTTCTTTTTCTTTCTCTCTCTCTTTCTTCATCTCTTTCTTTCTTTCTTTCAATGACTGCCTTTAAATTAATTCTTTTACATAAACACAATGATGGGATTACAAAATTTTACCATCACTTACATTTAATATTTTCTACTTTATATGAAAAATTACTTCATTACAATGCATTCATAAGCTGAGCATGGTGGTGCATAATTCAAGTACACAGGTTGTGCATTAAAGGCCAGTTTGGTCTACAGAGTGAGAAAGAAGACAACCAACAACTTGACTCAAAAAACAAAACATCAAACAAAACCAATGAAACAAACAAATAATGTGCTCACACATAAAAACATTAAATTGTGAGATTAAGATGAGCATTCAAACAATTACCTACAAAGTGCCAAAATTTACATTTCAACCAACTCTTAAGAGTTAAAATGGCAGAATTTGAAGCCAAGACCCTTCCTTAATGTTTTACAGGGCGTTTGTATACAAATAAACAAAGATAATCCAAACAAAGCATAGAAAACATCTCATTGTGGAAGCTGTAGTGTGTTACAATGTGTCCCACAGAATATTCCCTGTCTAGGCATCTTTATTTGCAAATGTTCATAGCACTTGTCACTCATTGGTTTGAGGGCTCTGGCTTCTGTAAAACCATTCATGTTGGATCTTCATTTGGTCGCCTCTGGGCAATCCTGTTGTTGCCCTGTGTCATGGAGATCTGCTGCAACACTGGACCTGGTACTTTCATTTGACCCAAGCATTCAAAGATGATGGAAATTTGGGGTGGAGAAGCCCAAAGCCCTGGAACTGTGCCTGAAAGGCAGCTAGTGGTTATGTTCTGGATATCTGTACTGGCACCACCACGCCGAGGTCAGGAACTAACTAGGGCACCCAATGGCAGCATCAGCAAAAGGCATAGTCAGCTCTCCTGATTAACATGCCCTCGAGACCAACTCACTCACATCCACACCTTCAGAACCAGCTCTACTCTGCTTCCCTGTGGAAGCATGGGGTGCACTCTCCCAAGTGCTGCAGCCTCTGAGGGGCAAGGCCTGCTCTCTCACCAGCTTGCACCTTCTATGTTGGCTAACGTGTGCCTTCCTCATCAAGGCAATGATTTATTGTGCTGCCCAGGTGAGGCTCAGGGCCAGTCAGCTGTAGGGCTTGCTTTTCAACAACCATGACCTCAGGACCAGCTTTTCAGATGACCTCCAATGAGCATGTATGAGTGTGTGTTTGTGCATGTGTTTGTGTATGTGCATGTCTTACCCATCTCTTTTGCTCTTTCTTTGTTGCTCTGTATCTCTTTGTCTTTCTGTCTCTGTCTTTCTGTTTTTCTCTGTTTGTGTCTGTCTGTCTGTTTGTCTGTCTGTCTCTCTCTCTCTCTCTCTCTCTCTCTCTCTCTCTCTCTCTCTGTGTGTGTGTATGTGTGTGTGGTTGTGTGTGTGTGTGTGTGTGTGTGTGTGTGTGTGTGAGAGAGAGAGAGAGAGAGAGAGAGAGAGAGAGAGAGAGAGAGAGAGAGAGAGAGAGAGATCTGCCATGTCCACCCTACTTCATAGCAGATGTGTGGTGGGGTCAGCTCTAGTTTGCCAACACTGATGAGGCTGGTGAACTGGTGAACGTCTGTGTCATACCCCAAGGGCCAGCTCTACTGTGCTGCCCAGACATTAAGATCCTTGCATGTTCTCTGAAGTGCTACAGTCAAGGAGGGGCAGGGCCAGTTCATTAGAGCCTACACTACTATTGATAGGAAAAGAGAAACATTTAGAACACTGTGACAATTCCCTTTGTGTTTTTTTTTTTTTTCTGTATGATTTTGTTCTTCCTACCAAAACCAAAATAAATTCTGAGGATAAAAATGTGTATTACTAATTTTTCTGGCATTTTTGACTCTCCTAAGTCTATTCCTTGGTACCTACTAACTTCTCAATTAGCATTCTGTTAATGGGTAGGGAGTTGCATTGGCCTTGAACATAAGCATTTATTTCCCAGGGAAATTATACTAGTGGGAAGGGAAGCTGTTGCATTAGTTGGTCCAACCAAGCTTTTCCTCCTTAGTGGATACTATTTATGTAGCCCACTGTATGGTAAATTAAGTTCTCACAATGGAGATTTATAAGTCTTCCAGAACCCCAGTTTATGTGCTATCTTGCTCAACATGATACTTCCCTGCTTTACCTACAAAGATACTACTGGTTCCCACATAGCTTTGTTAAGTAGGGCCAAAATAAAATAAAACCTAATAATGTCCTTTAGTCAAGGAATCAAATTAAGAGAACTTACAGACTCTTTTAATATTATTTTTAAATGTTGGGAATAAAGCTAGCTTAAATTAGCTTAAGGAGAAACTAATATCTTAAACACCACATCACCCTGAGCACTCCAAGATCAGGCATTTATGTGAAGCCACAGACACAAAGCATCATTTTAATATCTCTATTTGTTAAGATACTAAAATGTATCAGAAAACTTACAAAATTATTTTCACGTTTCTATTTTACTGAGTCCCCCTTTCCTGCATTCTGATTTCTGACTATATTTTGTCTTTTAATGTTGAGTTTAATTGTATTCATGTTTATGTACATGTATTATGTCTCTCTGTGTGCATTTACATGTGTGTGCAGATGCCTATGGAGGGTAGACAGTGTTCTGATTCCTGGGAGTTGGAGGTATGGCTGGTTGTATGTCACCCAACCTGAGTGCTGGAAACAGACCTCTAGTTCTCTCTAAAAGTAGTGTGTGCCTGCCCTTCATCTCCAACTCTTCTTTCCAGCCTTTGCTTTGATTTTTGTTTCTCCATTCCTGCTATTGTTCCATGCCCTTTCATGCATCATGCATTGCATTTGAGACTTCTCAAAGCTCTTTCTTACTTAGAACTGCTATTATCTACAAAAAGACTGCCCCAGTGGGGAACACTTGGAAGTGTAATGAAAGTTCAGCTTACATTGGGCTTAGATTTTATAACCAGAGCATAAATAAGAAAATTATCTGTAATTAAAATTCCCACAAACTCCAATTAGTTGATGTTAATAATAACAAGAACCACTTCAACAAAGTTGAATAAGTTTATCATTTCCTTCTACATTAAAATAAATCTGCCTGCACTCAGTTGAACCTGTTTAATTGTTGACTTCTTAATATAGGCCATATTATTTCAAATATGTGGTTATTCAGCACATGGACTGGAGGGAAGTGTTTATGTTCTGATAGAGACATGGAACCAGAATGATGGCAGCTGGCCAGATTGGCACCCTCAAGTTTTACTAGTATATAGCATCACACATGAGTAATGGTGTAGCCTGAAGAGCCAACCCTGTTAAATATTGCTCCTCTACATAACTTTCCCTTTCTTTGACTTTCTCTCTTTTCATGTCTTTAACATACATGAAAGGTGGAGATCCACTGAAGGGCCCAATTCCATGGGAATAAAGCTAGACATCTCTCTATAATATAGGCCTTTTGCTACTCAATTGCAAACATCAAGGACCACGCATGTATCTTCTGCACATGAAATGTGTAAAATTGAGGACCTGAAAGATGGATTTTGGTTTTGATTTTACATATCCTATCATTACCTTGTGTTTACATTATGCTTTAAGTTAAGCAAAAAAAATAATGATAAACACTTGTCTTCATTAAAATGGACCCTTGATTTTATTTCTACCTGGAAAGTATTCACTTAAAAAACATTCTATTTCCAATCAAGTCTCAATGAATTAAGATGTATGCTAGCCAACAAGGTCACAAGACTACTATTATCAACATGAAATTTCAGCCCTCTTTCAGCTTTTAGAGCCAATGACTGGGGAGAGAGATGTCATGGAGATTTTGGCAGAACTTATGTTAAAAGACAGAAAATCATGTATGTAGATCTACGTAGGTCTATGGATTTCAAACTTGTCTATAAGATGTAGTGGATTAATAAAAAAATACCATGCCTTAGCATATTTAACTGCTGTATATTGTGGACACACAAACATCGTGAAGGCAGCAATGTAGGCAAGCCAATAAGGTCCTTACTTTCATACTCTAGTACCAGATCAATATCATGTATTTACTGATGCTCTTTCAAAACCAAGATTGAGTATCATCACAAACAAAACAAACTGACTTTTCTTTCAATTTTATTGGATATTCTCTGTATTTACAATTCAAATGTTATACCCTTTCCTCCCCACTTCCCTCCCTCCTCCCCCTCAATTTGCTTCCATGAAGGTGCTCCCTCTCCCAATGACACTCTCTACCTCATTGCTTTGGCTGGTTGATGATGCTGTTCTTCCCACAAGGTTGCAAACTTTTCAGCTTCTTTAGTCCGTTCTCTAGCTCTTTCATTTGGGTCCCTATGTTCAGTCTGATGGTTAGCTGCAAGCATCCTGATCTGTATCTATATGACTTTGACAGAGTCTCTGAGGAGGCATCCATATCAGGTTCCTGCCAGTAAACACTTCTTGGCATCAGCAATAGTGCTTGGGTTTGGTGGCTGCAAATGGGGTGTTTCTCCAGGTGACGCAGTCTTGATGCAAAAAACAGTTTGGAGAGGCTCTGAAATTTTTCCAAAATACCCCATTCTTAGTATGTGAGACCCTAAAGACATGGAAATGGTTACAGTCAGACTCAGAGATTTTCCAGTTATCTCAAGACTATAAGATTCCAGCTGTGCCTGACAAATAAAAACAATGACCCAGAGTAATCCTCAGGAAACACACACACACACACACACACACACACACACACACACACACACAGAATATACTGACTGATAGCCATCTGACCTTTTCGAAAGCCCTAGATAGGATCCTGACACATGTCATACTTAACTCATGCTCTAATAACCCAATTCTGAGAAAGAAAACAAGTACAAAACCCCTCAAAGTTTTAAAATATATAAACAAGTTTTTGAAAATGTAAAAACAAAGTTTTAGTGGACAGGTCAAGCTATACTGACCAAGCTGAGTTAAGACAAAACAAAAATGACTGCTTTAGAAACAGCTCCCCTACCCCTCCCTGTACTGATTTCCAAAAAGAATGCAAATTGTCAACAACCTTACTGCAAAGTTTCTCCCTCCCCCTTCCCTCTCTTCTTCCTCTCCTCTTTCTTAAAATTATACTACTGACCAACAGTAAAATAGTAGTTCATCCCCCCTCACAAAAAATATTAAAGATGTATGCTTTTTGAGTTTGGGGTTGACTCTTTCAGCGAGGATGAGCAACCCCATGTACATGAAATAAAAACCTCTTGGGGGTCTGTCATCTAATTGTGTTCTGTGGGTTGAGCTCCCGTGCTAAGACTCCTCAGGATCTTAGAACAGTCTCTGTAGATGTTTTCTTCAATTCCTGCACCTCTATATAACCTTGTATTTTCTCCCATGAGTGTTTTGTTCTCTCTTCTAAGAAGGACTGAGGCATTCACATTGTGGTCTTCCTTCATTTTGAACTTCATAAGTTCTGAAGATGGTTTCTTGGGTATTCCGAGCTTTTTGGATTAGTATCCCCTTATAAGTGAGTACATACGATAAATGCTCTTTTGTGACTGGGTTATATCACTCAGGATAATAGTTTCACGTTCCATCCATTTGCCAGGAATATCATAAACTCCATGTTTTAAATAGCTGAGTAGTACTTCATTGAGAATTCTTTGTTTAGCTCTGTACCCCAATTTTTAATAGGATTATTTGATCTTTAGAGTATAACTTCTTGAGTTCTGTGTGTGTGTTGGATACTAGGCCTCAATCAGATGTAGGATTGGTAAAGATATTTTCCCAATCTGTTGGTTGCCATTTTGTCCATTTGACATTGTCCTTTGCCTTACAGAAGCTTTGCAATTTCATGAGGTTCCAATTGTCCATTCTTGATCTTAGAGCATAAGCCATTGGTGTTATGTTCAGGAAATTTTTCCTTGTGCCTATGTGTTCTAAGCTATTCCCTACTTTCTGTTCTGTTAGTTACAGTGTACCTGGTTTTATGTGGAAATCTTTGATTCACTTGGACTTGAGCTTTGTACAAAGAGATAAGAAGGGATTAATTTGCAATCTTCTGCATGCTGATTCTGCATGCTGACTGCCATTTATTAAAGAGGCTGTCCTTTTTCCATTGAAAGTTCTTAGCTCCTTTGTCAAAGATCAAATATGATAGATGGAAAACTCTACCACAAAGAGAAATACTTCACCTTAGGAAAATCCTCTTTCAACAAACATGAAAGAAGAAAAGAAGGAAAGCACACAAACATAAGTCTAACTCTAAACAAAAATAACAGTAAACAACAACTACTTTTCGTTAATATCTCTTAACATGAATGGACTCAATTCTCGAAGAAAAGGACATAGATTATCAGATTGGATAAATAAGCAGGATACAGAATTTTACTGCATACAGGAAACTCATCTCAGCAACAAAGACAGGCAAACTGGCTTTTGTTTTTCACTCCTTTGGTATATTTGAAAAAAATTAACTTTAAAAATTTAATTTTAAATGTATATGGTAAGTTGCCTGCACATATGTCTCCGGAAGATCTGAATATCTGGTGCCTTTGGAGGCTAAAATAAGACGTTGGGCCCCTTGAACTGGAGACAGACAACTGCATGCCACCATGTGAGTGATGGAGACCACAACTGGGTCATCTGGAAAGGACTAGTGTTCTTCATGAGTCATGACTCTTAGTTTCATATTTGAGGAAATTTTAATGACTGGCATTTAATTCATTCAAAAAATGATATGACTATTAAGTTCACAGAAAGAAATAAAGCCATAAAATAAAGAAAAAGCCTGGCCAAATGTAAAATAAAATTTATTAGGCAATTTTCACCTTGCCAATAATTTTTTCTAATGGTATCTCAGGGAAAGTTAATCTATTTTAAAATTCAATACAATAAATAAATATAATTGATTTACCTAAGATTTTAGCTTTTAATACTTGGAAATATGTTAATATGATTTTATAGACTTGGTCATACTAGTAGTGATATTATATGTAATTACTGATATAAAGAGCAAAATTCACCTATGCTTTTTATCTTTAAACATAAGTCAATTTATTATTTGTAGCAGTTGGGGACACTCAAACCCCTAAAGATTGTAAGGACAGGGCTTTTTTAATAATTAATCTTTCAATTCTGGTAAAAAGTAGTTATTTTAAGCACCTACTACATCTTATAGTAGTATATTATCATATTAAGCTTTATACCACCCTATGAGGCTAAGGGAGTTGGATGCATTGTTTATGGAAGCTGCATGCTTCAAAAATCACCTAAGAGTTTGTTCAGCTTTTGGGTGGCTCTTCCAGTTTTTATGACTGTTTTGAAACTTTTCCACTTATATCTTACAACATCTAGGTTTAAATGTATACATTTGAATTTTAAATAAGAAACAGTAATATACTATAAACATCTACCATGTCAGGTAGGGTGTGGTTTTTCATTCCAGATTTCCAACGTGTCTTGAGGAATGTTGTTGGCTTAGAAAGTGCTAGCTGAAATGTACTCACAGGTATCCAATGAGATTGATTGTTGCCCACTGACATTTTAATGCTAGCAGATTACTAGCTCAAAAGAACTTTATTCTTTTTTTTTTTTTTAATTTAGTGAACTATAACAGACTTAGAAGCATTAAAATGCTGGTGATGGACCAGCCATTTAGAGTTCTTTCTTGTTTTATAGAAGAACTGATCTCTGTTCACAGTACTCATACAAAGTGGCTCACATCTCAATCACACCACAAGGTAACTTAAGAACTGAAGAGTCTGAGGGACTTTTCTAGTATCCCAGGGCATTAGTGAATGCATGACAGCTACACACACATGCACATGAACACACACACAGACACAGACTGGGGGGGAGGGGGAAGGGAGGAAGGGAGGGAGGGAGGGAGGGAGAAGGAGAGGGAGAGGAGAGGGAGAGGGAGTGGGAGAAGGAGAGGGAGAGGGAGAGGGGGAGGGAGAGATCCCACTGAGGCACAGAGTTCCTGGCTGTATAGAGTATGTGATGCTTTTGTTTACTACACTACTCCAGGTAGAAAAGGAACTTGACATTGAGCTCTTAAGAGCTAAAACCATCCAATAGCCTTTTCCTGTTCACTCTCATTGTTGAATTTGATACACATGTATGTACTGGCTATATAATCAGAAGTTTATGCATATTATCAGTTTACTATCTTTAGGTCTATACTAAGTAACACTCAAAATACATTTTTCTCAGACAGGACCTTTGTATATAACACAAGTTCCTGACCCTCTGATTGAGTCTCCAAAGTGCAAGCATAAACAGGCTGGTACCTGTGCACTTGGCATACACTGTTCTTTGCTTAATCTCAATAATCACACTCTGCCTTTGGCATAATACAATTCAGAGTTGTCACACAGTAAGGGATAGAGTTGGATTTGAACCTGTACCTGTGTGAGTACAATGCATTATCTACACAAATAAGTTCATAAGATGGAATCTATTATGATGAAAATAATTGGAAGTGATTTCAATGGCTGACATCAAAGAATGAGTTTAATTAAATATGGTAAGTGAACATAATAAAACAGAGATGAAGTTATTAAAATTATAATTTAATACAGATACTCCTCAACTTAAAATGGGATTACCTCCCTATAAACCTATAACAAATTAAAAATATTAAGTCAAAATTACATTTAATAATTCTGACCTAATGAATGTAATTGCTTAGCAACACTGTACATTGTTAAATATTGCTATTTACCCTGTTGACTGAAGGATCATTGTGAGCTGAGACTGACTCAGTTGTCCACAGTCATAAGAGGCTTCCATATTTCATGCTTCCAGAATTAAAAAAGAAGCAATATTGGGTTTCAGTACAATAAAATTTCTTTCATATTAGTGTAGAATTAAAAGACTGTAACACTGAACCATTGCAAGTCAAGAATCATCTGCACAATAATTGTCAAAGGATTAATAAAGAATGCAATCAAATTATGTACAAGAAATTATTATTAAATAAGTACATGCATGTAGAGGCTATGTGCTACTATAAAGGATACAAACTTAGCAGTTATAAGAGCATAATTTGGGATAAGGTGGTTATTATATTATAGAAGGTTCATAAAGGACATTTTGGATATAATTTATTAAGTCTTATAGTAAGAAAGTTCATTTATTCTCTGAGAAAGTTATTTTTGAAATCAACTTGTATTTATTAGTGGTATAGGTTATTTCTCTCTGTAAAACGGTAATAGAAATTGCTTTACAAGACCAGCTTCTCTGTTGTCTGTACATTGAGACAGTCATCTGATGTTTGCAGACAGATTAGGATATAACAAAATTGTCACCTGACAGTTCTGGATTACATGATAAAAATAATCAGCCATTTTCCAGCGTCAAGATAAACTATCTTCAGAAAATACAATGGTGAAGAAAATACATTTCCAACAACACAGACCCAAACAGAATATAAATCACTCCTCAAGAATAGAGACTCAGTTCAGAAGAGGAGAAATTAGAGAAATTCAAATATTCAAGAGGGACATAAAAAATTTAAAAAGGCAATTGTATGAGTAATACTGATAGCTAGAAGACAGGGACAGAAAGATTAAAAGAGATAAAACATTGGGGAGTTTGCTATGAAATTGGGTCTCCAAGGCATGTCAGAAGATCCGGCGTAGAGCCACAGACCATGACTATTAAACTTGAGCTGAACAGGGAGAATAAAAGACACACAGAGTGATTGGAAAAAAGTGTACAAGACCTTATTTGTATAAAAAGATTAATGGTTAACTAATGATTGCTGAAAGCAAGACTCTCTAGACTTCCCTAGAGAAAAGCAAACCATCACACTGGTTGGCTATCCAAAATGGCCATCCCTGAAAAACATACCTGTAAATAACAACATACAGACTGAGTAGGTCATGCATGTGTTGTGTATGTGTGGGTGTGTATGTGTGTATAACAACTAATAAAAGAGACACCATGAGTTTGTAAAACAGCAAGAAAGGATTTATGGAAGGTGCTTTCAGGGAAGATAATAGAAGGAGAAAAAATGTCATTATATTTTAACCTCAAAAAGATATAAATTTAAAATCAAGATAAAATTAATATAAAGCAACCACAAATAAAATTTAATAATATTATAGAAATAAAATGAAGTAAACAGATTATTATAAGATTCATCACTTCTGTTTGTTTCACTATGTTCTGTTAATTTCTGTTCCCGTGATCTATCCATTGATTAGAGGGGGTGTTGAAGTCTCCCATTATTTTTCTGTGAAGTACAATGTGTACTTTAAGCTTCAGTAATGTTTCTTTTATGAATGTGGGTGCCCTTGCATTTGAAGCATAAAGATTCATCATTGTGAGTTCATCTTGGTAGATTTTTTCTTTGATGAATATGAAGTGTCCTTCCTTACCTTTTTTGAAAACTTTTGGTTGAAATTTGATTTCATTCAATATTAGACCGGCTACTCCAGCATGTTTCTTGGGACCATTACTTGAAAAATGTTTTTTTTTCCACCCATTTAGTCTGAGGTAGTGCCTGTCTTTGTCACTGGCATGTGTTTCCTATATGCAGAAAAAGCTGGGTTTTGTTTATACATCCAGTCTGTTAGTCTATGTTATTTTATTAAAGAATTGAGTCCACTATTTTTAAGAGACTGAAGAAAATAATTTTTGCTTTCTGTTATTTTTGTTGTTAGAAATGGAATTATGTCTGGGCGGATATATTCCTTTTGGTTTGTTGAAGAAAGATAACTTTATTGCTTTTTCTAGGGTGTACTTTCTCTCCATGTGTTGGAGCTTTCCATCTATCATCCTTGTATGACAGGATTTGTGTAAAGATATTGTTTAAAACTGGTTTAATCATGGAATATCTTGGTTTCACAATCTCTGTTGTGAGTTTTGATGGGTATAGTAGCTTGGACTAGCATTTCTGTATTCTTAGGCTTTGTATGACATCTTCCTTCGATGTTCTGGGTTTTTAGAGTTTCTGGTGAGAAGTCTGGTATAATTCCAATAGGTCAAAAATTATGAACCAAAAAGATTTAACAGATATCTATAGTACATTTCGTGCTACAACAAAAGAATATACCTTCTTCTCAGCATCTCATGGTACCTTCTCCAAACTTGACCATATAATCACAAAACAGGCCTCAGCAGATACAAGAAGATCAAAATAATTCCATGCATCCTATCAGATCACCACAAACTAATTAAGGATGGTCTTCAATAACAACAAAATCCACAGAAAGACCACATACACATGGAAGCTGAACAATGCTCTACTCAATGATAACTTGAACAAGAAAAAAAAAAATAAAGAAATTAAAGATTTTTAAAAATTAAATGAAAATTAAGGCACAACATTCCCAAACTCATTGGACACAATGAAAGCAGGGCTAAGAGAAAAACTCATAGCTCTGAGTGCCCCCTCCCAAAAAAATACCAAACCAAACCAAAACAAAACTGGAGAGAGCGTACACTAGCAACTTGACAGCACGTCTGAAAGCTATAGAACAAAGAGAAGCAAACAGACCCAAGAGAAGTAGATAGCAGGAAATAATCAAACTCAGGGCTAAAATCAACCAAGTAGAGACAAGAAGAACTATTCAAAGAATTAACAAAACCAGAAGGTAGTTCTTTGAGAAAATCAACAAGATCTATAAACTCTTAGCCATACTAACAAAAGAGCACACGGACAGTATCTAAACTAACAAAATCAGAAATGAAAAGGGAGACACACACCAGGTACAGCAGAGATCCAGAGACACAGGTCTGGTGAGACTGTGCTGTGAGTAGCCAGAGCACAGGGAGATCAGGACCGAGGGCTTGGAAAGCACCGCCCCCCATTTGGTTCAGAAGAGCAGGAACTCTGCCATAGGGACTCCATTTCCACTCAGGAGGTCCGTGCATGCAGAACAGGCACTCAAGCCATCTGCCACTAGGAACAGCAGAGATCCAGAGAAGGTGGCCTGGTGAGACTACACTGTGAGTTACCAGGGCACAGAGAGGTCTGGAGCTCGCAGAATGCACAATCCCACCATTGGTTCAGAGGAGCAGGAACTCTGCCATAGGGACACGGTTTACACCCAGAGGGTCCTTGGATTCAGAACAAACCCTCAGTCCATCTACAACCGGGAACAGTGGAGATACAGAGACACAGGGAAGGTATACAGGAGAGACGGGAACCAATTAGTGACAACAAGACCACATATAATCACAGACAACAAGAGGGCAAAAAGAAAGCAAAAAAATTACCCAAGGGAAACTAAGACAACCTGGCAACACCAGAACCCAGCTCTTATATTACAGCAAATAGCTGATAGCCAAACACTCCAGAAAAAGAAGACAAGGAAGCGAAATCATACCTCAAGATGATGATAGATATCCTTAAACAAGAACAGGAGGAAAAGCATAAAGAAATAGAAGCTTTTAAAGAGGACACAAGAAAAACACTCAAAGAAATCAAACAGCTAGAGGAAAACAGAACCAAAGAAATGAAGGAATTGAAGAAGGAATTTAAAATGTAAATTGAAACAATAAAGAAAAGACTAAAAGAGACAACCTTGAAGGTAGAAAACCTAAAAAAGAAATCAGGAGTCACAGAAGCAAGCATTTCCAATAGATTACAAGAGATGGAAGAGAGAATCTCCGGGGTCAAAGACAACACTGAAATCATACACAAAACAATCAGAGAAGATGCAAAAGCCAAAAAGCTCTTAACCCAAAATGTCCAGGGGATCCAGGACACAATGAGAAGACCAAACCTAAGGATAATAGGAATAGAAGAAGGTGAAGAATATCAACTAAGAAGCACAGTAAATATCTTCAACAAAATCATAGAAGAAAACTTCCCTACCCTTAAGAATGAGATGACTATGAGCATAAAAGAAGCCTTCAGAACTCCAAATAGGTTGGACAAGAAAAGAAATTCCTCCTTACACATAATAGTAAAAACACCAAGTGCCCAAGCAAAGAAAGAATATTAAAAGAAAGAAGGGAAAAAGGTCATGTAACATATAAAGGCAGACCAACCCAAAACACACCCGACTTCTCAACAGAGACTATGAAAACTAGAAGATCCTGGACAGACATCATGCAGACCCTAAAATAACAAAACTGTCAGTCCAAGCTGCTATACCCAGCAAAACTCTCAATCACCATAGATAAAGGGACCAAGATATTCCAAGACAAAACTAAATTAACAAAATATCTGACCACAAACTCAGAACTACAAGGAATTATAGGTGGAAAACCCAATACAAGGAGCGAAACTACATCCTAGTAAAAACAAGAAAATACCTAAGCAAGAAAACCAAAAGAAGAAAAACACACAGGCACAATTCTACCCCCCAAAGCAAAAATATCAAGGAAGATCAACCACTATTCCTTAATATGTGTTAACAGAAATGGACTCAATTCCCCAATAAAAAGATATAGGCTATAAGACTGGATATATAGACAGAGTCCAGCATTTTGCTGCATACAGTAAACTCATCTCAGGGACAAAGACAGTCACTATCACAGAGTAAAAGTATGAGAAATAACCTTCCAAGCAAATGGCCCCAATAAACAAACTAGAGTGACCATTCTAATATTGAATAAAGTAGATTTTCAACCAAAAGTTATCAAAAAAGATAAGGAAGAACACTTTATTCATTAAAGGGAAAATTTGTCAGGAGGAACTCTCAATTCTTAACATGTATGCTCCAAATAAAAGAGCACCCATATTCATAAAAGAAACCCTACTAAAGCACAAAATACATTGCACCCCACATAATAATCGTGGGAGACCTCAACACCCCACTCTCATCAATGGACAGATCCTGGAAACAGAAACTGAACAAGGACACAGTGAAACTAGCAGAGGTTATGAACCAATTGGAATTGATAGATATCTACAGAATTTATCATCCAAAAAAAAAAAGAATATACCTCTTTCTCAGCACTTCACAGCACCTTCTCCAAAATTGACAGTATTATCGGTCACAAAACAAGCCTCAGAAGATATAAGAATATTCAAATATTCCCATGGATCCTGTCAGATCACCATGATCTAAGGCTGGTCTTTAATAACAACAAAGACAACAAAAAGCCCATATATACATGGAAACTAAACAGTGCTCTATTACATGATAGCATGATCAAAGAAGAAATAAAGAAAGAAATTAAGGATTTTCTGGAATTTAATGAAAATGAAAACACAACATACCCAAATATATGGGATGCAATGAAAGCAATACTGAGAGGAAAACTCATAGCTTTGAGCGCTTCCAAAAAAAAAAAAAAAAAAAAAAAAAAAAAAAAAAAAAAAACTGGAGAGAGCATACACTAGCAACCTGACAGCACCGTTGAAAGTTCTAGAACAAAAGGAAGTAGATACACCCAAGAGGAGTAGATGGCAAGAAATAATCAAACTCAGAGCAGAAATTGAACAAATAGAAAAAAAACATACAAAGAATCAAAAAAGAAAAAAAACCAAGAGCTGATGGTTTGAGAAAATTAACAAGATTGATAAACCCTTAGCCAGACTAACTAGAGGGAAAAGAGAGAGTATCCCAAATTAACAAAATCAGAAATGAAAGTGGACACATAATAACTGAACTGATGAAATTCAAGAAATCAACAGATCCTACTGCAAAAGCTTATACAAAGCTGGAAAATCTGGAGGAAATGGATGAATTCCTAGACAAATAACAGATACTAAAGTTAAACCAGGACCAGATAAACCATCTAATAATCCCATAACACCTAAAGAAATAGAATCATTCATCAAAAACCTTCCAACCAAAAAAAAAAAAAAAAAAAAAAAAAAAAAGCAGAGGTCCAGTTGGGTTCAGTGAAGAAGTTTATCAGACATTTATTGACAACCTAATATCAATACTCTCCAAACTATTCCACAAAAAAGAGTCCGATGAAACACTACCTAACTTATTTTCAAGGCCAAAATAACCCTCGTTCCTAAGCCACACAAAGACCCTACAAGGAAAGAGAAGTTCAGACCAATCTCACTTATGAACATTGATGCAAAAATACTCAACAAAATCCTTGCAAACCAAATACAAGAATACATCAAAATGATTGTTCACCATGATCAAGTATGCTTCCTGGGATGCAGGGATGGTTTAATATACAGAAATCCATCAATGTAATCCGCCATATAAACAAACTCAAAGAAAAAAAAACCACATGGTCATCTCACTAGATGCTGAGAAAGCATTTGACAAAATTCAACAACCCTTCATGTTAAAAATCTTGGAAAGAACAGGAATCCAAAGCCCATAACTAAACATGATAAAAGCAATGTACATCAAACCAATAGTCAACATCAAACTGAACAGTGAAAAACTTGAAGCAAACCCACTAAAATGAGGAACTAGACAAGGTCGCTTACTCTCCCCCACCTATTCAACATAGTACTGGAAGTCCTGGCCAAAGCAATTAGACAGCAAAAGGAAATAAAAGGGATACAAATTGTAAAGGAAGAAGTAAAAACATCACTGTTTGCAGATGACATGATAGTGTATATAAGTGACCCCAAAAATTTCATCAGAGAACTTCTAAAGCTGATAAACGTTCAGCAAGGTGGCTGGATATAAAATTAACTCAAACAAATCAGTAGCCTTCCTCTACTCAAAGGACAAACATGTGGAGAAAGAAATTAGTGAAAAGGTACCCTTCACAATAGTCACAAACAATATGAAATACCTTGGTGTGACTCTAACTAAGCAAGTGAAGGACCTGTATGATAAGAACTTAAAATCTCTAAAGTAGGAAATTGAGGAAGACCTCAGAAAATGAAAAGATCTACCATTCTCATGGATTGGAAGGATCAACGTTGTAAAAATGGCTGTCTTACCAAAAGCAATCTACAGATTCAATGAAATTCCCATCAAAATTTCAACCTTATTCTTCATAAAGCTGTAAAGAGCAATGTGCAATTTTATCTGGAATAAAAAAAAAGACATAGAATAGCAAAATCCATTCTCAAAAAAGAAAACATCGTCAGGAATAACTATACCTGAGCTCAAGCTATATTACAAGGTAATTGTGCTAAAAACTGCATGGTGTGGTACAGAGATTGGCACGTGGATCAATGGAATAAAATAGAAGATCCAGATATGATCCCTTACATAAATGGTCACTTGATTTTTGACAAAGGAACTGTAAACATTCAGTGGAAAAAGGACACCCTCTTCAACTAATGGTGTTGGTCCGACTGGCACTCAGCATGCAGAAGAATGAAAATAGACCCTTTCTTATGTTCTTGTACAAAGCTCAAGTGCAAGTGGATCAAATATCTCCACATTAAACCAGGTACACTGAAATTATTTAAAGAAAACGTAAGGACAACCTTAGAACACATTGGTATTGGGTAAAATTTTTAGAATTTATTGACAAATGGGACTTAATTAGATTGCAAAGTTTCTCTAAGGCTAAGGACACTGTCAAGAAAACAAAACTGGAGTCAACAGATTGGGGAAAGATATTTACCAACCCAACCTCTGATAGAGGCCTAATAACAAATATATACAAAAAACTCAAGAAGTTAGACACCAGACAATCAAGTAACTCTATCAAAAATGGGATACAGTGCTAAACAAAAAGTTCAAAATTGAGAAATATCGAATGGCTGAGAAGCATCTAAGGAAGAGTTTGACATCATTAGCCATCAGATAAATGCAAATCAAAACAACCCTTAGATTCCACCTCACACCAACCATAATGGCCAAGATCAAAAATTCAGATTGCAGCAGATGTTGGCGAGGATGTGGAGAAAGAGGAACACTTCTCCACTGTTGGTGGGGCTGTAAACTGGTACAACCACTCTGGAAATCAGCCTGGTGATTCCTCAGAAAATTGGACATTGGACTACCTGAAGACTCAATTATTCCACTTCTGGGCATATACCACAGAGAAGCTCCAATATACAACAAAGACACATGCACTACAATGTTCATAGCAGCCCTATTTATAGTAGCCAGAAGCTAGAAAGAACCCAGATGTCCTTCAGTAGATGAATGGATACAAAAATTGTGGTGTATTTACACAATGGAGTGCCACTCAGCTATCAGAAACAATGACTTCATTAAATTCTTAAGAAAATGTATGTATCTAGAAAATATTATCCTGAGTGAGGTAAACCAGTCACAAAAGAACAGACATAATATGCAGTCACTGATAATTGGATACTAACCCCAGAAAGCTCAGAACACCCCAGAAACAACTCACAGACTATATGAAGTTCAAGAAAAAAAAGTCCAAAAGGGGGAAAAAAAGCAAATGAAAAACCACTATGCTTAATATTTACACACCAAAAAAACTTTGACTATTTCCAGGTTATATCTTGTTTTACATCTATTTTATGCTCATTGTAACTAAAAAGATCTTAATGCACACTATCAAACCTTTAAAAAATTAAGAACTGACAAAAATGTATTCATATACCTTTATGAAAAAAATGCTTAAAATCTGTACATTTACCTTTTTTTTTTTAAAAAAAATAAAGTTGTTCAATTCATAATAAAAAAGGGAGACATAACAACAGAAACAGAAGTTATCCAAAAAAATCATCAGATTCTCCTACAAAAAAGAAAAACTGGAAAATATGCATGAAATATACAATATTCTAGACACATACCAGGTACCAATGTTAAATCAGGATCTAATAATGCATCTAAATATCCCCATATCCCCTATAGAATTAGAAGCAGTTATTAACTATTTCCCAATCAAAAATTCCAAGGATCAGATGGGTTTAATGCAGAATTCTATTAGACCTTCAGAGAAGACCTAGTACCAATACTCTCCAAAGTATTCCACAAAAAAGGGAAGGGACACTACCTAACTCATTCTCCAAAGTCACAATTATGTTCATACCTAAACCTCACAAATGTCCTTCAAAGAAAGTGAACTTAAGACCCATTTCCCTTAAGAATATCTATGCAAAAATACTGAATAATATTCTTGCAACCTGAATCTAAAAACACATTAAAAGAATTATTCATAATGACCAAGTAAGCTTTATCCCATGGATACAAGGATGGCTCAATATACAGAAATCTATCAACGTAATTTAATATTTAAACAAACCGAAAGAAAAAAAAGCATGATCATTTTATTAGATTATGAGAAAGAATTTTAAATAAATCAACATCTATTAATTACGAAAGTCTTGAAAAGATGATGAATTCATTGCACATACCTAAACATAGTAAAAGCAATGTATATTAAAACCAGTAGCCAACATCATACAAAATGAAGAAAAACTTGAAGCAATCCCTCTAAAATCAGGGACTAGACAAGGCTTACACATCTTCCCCCTATGTATTCAATATAGTATGCAGAGTCCTAGACAGAGCAATTAAACACAAACGGATGTCAAAAGAATACAAATTGGAAAGGAGAATTCAAAATATGTCTATTTGCAAATGATATGATAGTATACTTAAGTGACCTCCAAAATACCACCAGTTAAATCCCAAACCTGATAAACAACTTCAGCAATATGGCTGGATATAAAATTATGCTTAATCTATACTCACCAAGAAAACGGTTTTCATGTTATGTTCTGTCCTACATGTACGTTATGCTTATGGTGACTAGTGGGATTGCAATGCATGCTATCCAACCTCTAAAAGAATTAAGTACTGACAAAAACATATTCATATGGTGTTATGCCAAAATGCCTTTAAAAATTTGTATATGTATTCCTCCTTTTTAAAAATAAAGTTGTAAGAGAGAAAAAAATTTAAATCAAGCAAACCAGTAGCTTTCCTCTACTCAAAAAATAAATAGTCTGAGAAAATAATTAGGAAAATAACACCCTTCATAATGGTCACAAAAATATAAGATACCTTGGTGTGACTAACTAAGAAAATAAAAGATCCATATGACAAGACCTTCAAGTCTCTGAAGAAAAAAATTGAAGATGATCTCAGAAGGCAAAAACATCTCCCATGCTCAGGGATTCACCAAATATGTATAGTAAAAATGGCTATTTTACAGAAAGCAAGCTACAGATTAAATGTAATCTTCATAAAATTTTAAGTCAATTTTTCATAGAGTTAAAAAGAGCAATTGCAAATTCATTTGGAATAACAAAATTGCCAGGATAGCAAAAACTATTTTGAACAATAAAAGTAATTTTTGGATAATCACCATCCCTGACCTCAGGCTACAATACAGAGAAACAGTGATAAAAGCTGCATAGCATTGTTACAGAGACAAGTAGGCAAAAGATTAGTGGAATAGAATTGAAGACCCAGAAATGAACCCACACACGTATAGGCTCTTGATCTTTGACAAAGGAGCTAAAACCATCGGTTGCAGATAAAAGACACCATTTTCAAACAAATGGTGCTGGTTCACCTAGGGGTCAGCATATAGAAAATGCAAATCAATCCATTCTTATCTCCTTGTACAATACTCAAGTTCAAGCATATCAAGAACCTCCACGTGAAAAGAGATACACTGAAACTAATAGATGAGAAAGTGGAGAAGATCCTCAAACACATTGGAACAGGAGAAATTTTCCTGAACAGAACACCAATGGCATATGATCTAACATCAAGAATTGACTAATGGTAGCTCATAAAATAGTAAAGCTTCTATAAGGAAAAGGACACTGTCTATAGGACAAAACCAACAATCTTTACCAATCTTACATCTGATAGAGGGCTAATATTCAATATATACAATGAACTCAAAAAGTTATACTCCAAGGTACCAAATAACCCTATTAAAAAGGGGTACAGAGCTAAACCAAGAATTTTCCATTGAGGTACACCAAATGGCTGAGAGGCACCTAAAGAAATGTCCAGCATCCTTATTTATCAGGGAACTATAAATAAAAACAATCCTGAGATTCCACTGCACACCAATCAGAATGGCTAAGTTCAAAATCTCAAGTGAACACAAATGCTGTCAAGGATGCAGAGGAAGGGGAACACTTCCATTTTTTTCTGAGTTTGCAAGCTGGTACAATACCTCTGGAAATTAGTCTGGAGGTTCCTCAGACAACTGGATATAGTACTACCTGAGGAACCAATAACTGTACCACTTCTTGGAATTATCCAAAAGGTGCTCCAAAATATACATGCTTCACTATTTTCATAGCAACCTTATTTATAATAGCCAAATGGTGGGAAAAAAAACAGATGGATGAATAGGTACAGTAATGTACATTTACACAATGGAGTACTAATCAGTTGTTAAAGACAATGACTTTGTGAAATTCTTAGGCAAATGGACAGAACTAGAAAATATCATCCTGAGTGAGATAACCCAGTCACAAAAGAACTTATGTGGTATGCATTCACTGATAAGTAGCTATTAGCACAAAAGCTAATAATCTTGGGAATACCCAAGATACAATGCACAGACCACAGGAAGCTCTAGAAGAAATAAGTCCAAAGTTTGAATGCTTCCGTCCTTCTTAGAAGGGGAAACAAAAATATTCACAGGAATAAATAAGGAGACTTATTGTGGATTGAGACTTGAGAAAAGGTCATCTAGAAACTGCTCCATTTTGGGATCCATCCTATATAATGCTACAAAACCCAGACAATATTGGGGATGCCAAAACGTGCATGCTGACAGGAGCCTAATATAGCTGTCTCCTGGAAGGCTCTTCAGGAGTCTGACATATACAGAGGTGTATGCTTGCAGCCAACCATTAAACTGAGTAAGTGGTCCACAATGGAGGAGTGAGAAAAAAGTTTGAAGAACTGAAGGGTTTTCAATCTATAGGAAGAACAACCATATCAACCAACCAGAACTCCCAGATCTCCCAGGAACTAGACCAAATGTCCACATTGAGGGATGTATGGCTCCAGCAGTATATGTAGCATAGGATGGCCTTGTTAGGGAGGAGAGGCTCTTGGTCCTGAGAAGAATAGATGTCCCAGTATAAGGGAATGCCAAGGCAGTGAGGTGGTAGTGTAAGGCAGCACCATCATAGAAGCAGGGGGAGGGGAATAGAATATGGAGTTTGCAGAATGGAAACCTGGAAATGGGGATAACATTTTAAAATGTAAATAAATCGAATGTTCAATAAATTTTAGATTAATAAACAAAGTGAGTTTTTCATAATATGTTGGTGAGATAGTGGCTTTGGTTAGCTGGTAATGTACTTAATGTGCAAGTATAACGAACCTTGTTCATACCAGAATATACCCATCAAAATTTGTTTTCAATACTAGCTCCTGTTATTGTACTACTGAAGAAGCAGATCCCAGGAACACACTCATCAGTACTTTAGGATCAGTGAGAGACTTCGCCTCAAAATGAAACATTGAGAACAAGACATCCAAGACTAGGTTCTAGCCTCTACATGTGAGTGTACAGTGCACATGATTGAACATACACATAGAAGTACACAACACACACACAAACACACACACACACACACACACACACACACACACACACACACACACACACTGTTTAAAAAATGCTCCTCCAAAATAGCTACACTTACCTGTGGGTATATGGACAAACATTTATATATTGTTGTAGGGATCATAGAGGGCTAGTCAATTTGAGGTTGAGTATATTCTTCACTATTCAGGAATAAAATGTAACAAAAGGAGAACACTACAGGAAACTATAACCAATCAAATTGCAGGGTTGTAGAGCCCAGTCCCAATGAGTACATCTGAGTTTTATAGCCCAGTTGCCATGTGTATATCTACAAAATATTTTTGCAATTAAGGCTCAGAAAACTTAGAGAAGAGGAAAAGATATATTGTAAAATCCAGAAGATCAGGGTCTATGCTGTGCTGTGATTGTGTCCTAATATTTACCCATAAATTCTCACCAGCAGGACTACATACTCATGAGCTATGGCTATACAGTCTCACAAATGTGACTACCCAAATTTAAATGAATAAGGATGATGTCATAAGATTTGCCAAAGTGGGGGGTGGGAATCATATAATGTAATTATATTATAATCTCCAAGTATATGTAACTCTTTCAATGCTATTTCGAACAGACACAAAACTTAGGCAGTACAATTTTAAAGTTGAAGTAAAATAAAAACCTAACTTTATTACCAATTTATGTTAACATAATAAAAATAATTTGAGGCCTAGAGATTTTATTTGACATAAGAAAAAATTTAGTTCAGAATAATAATGAGTTCAGGTGAGAAAAATATATAGCTATTACACATGTATTACATAATTGTTTATATATGAATAAAATATTTATTTTATTAATGGTTATATTTTTTATGAAAGCAAGGTTCAGTAGAACTTTTAAGGTATCATTGGAATATAATATTTCTTTAAGCACAATCAAATTAGAAATGAAAACAGATACAAAGTCTTAATTATCTAAAACATTTTAAAAGATACTTTAGAATATATCTGACAAAATCTGTTTCAAACATTTTATGATAAAATTAAAATCTTTGGAAAATAAGGAAACTACCTAATTCTATCAGTGGCAGATGAATTTCCAAATAGTCAGCAATGTATATATTAGCATCATTCAGTCCTCATCTGAGAAGCTTCTCACAATAGAAGGCAACTAACGCACAAACCCTGATTGGTCAATGTACCAATAATAAGAGACTCTGGAGTTCTCATTCTTAAATGGGATGTACATATCACACCTCTTTCTACTGTGCTAAGAGATCATCTCAGAGGAGGGATGGAAAGGTTTGAAGAGCCAAAGGTGCTGAATGATTTCATGGAAATATTCACCAGAAACAATATAGTAGACGAATATATTAAATTACAGTGATCGAGACTGCATGCATAAGACTGCACAGAGTAAAGCCAGACCAAATCTCAGTATGCAAGAAGGAATGTCCTGCCCCTAGCTGAGGAGCTACTGCCATTTGTCACCTTCTAGGAGGGAAGAGTTGTTCTCTTTAAGGATGCTACATGTGGTCGGTCCACCACTCTACATGACAGCTCCCACCCCCTAGAGGATTAGAACAGCACAGCCTGGACTTGATGTCCTTACAAACAAACTAACTAACAAAAGTTGTGTTGGTAAGGAGGTAGCAGTAAACCTAGGAGAATTTGAGGAACAAAGGAGCCTAGATAAAATCAAACCATGTCTTATAAAATTTATAAATGATATAAGTAT